>NW_020623932.1:283007-290167 GCF_003573695.1 Papaver somniferum
GAGTGTACATTCATATAATACACAATCGAAAAGACTCGAACGCTATAATTTAGCTCAACCGGTGTCTATTTTTATTGGAAACATGCTAATGATCAGGACATGTTGGTCTATAGATCCAGATGATTTTGATATTTTAGCTAAATTTTGAAATCTAGGCCTCATAAACAAGATTTGTCTACTTAGAGCAGTTTCGAGTGTACATTCGAAAAATACACACTCGAAAAGACTCGAACGCTATAATTTAGCTCAAGAGGTGTCTATTTTGATTGAAAACATGCTAATTATCAGGACATGTTGGTCTATAGACCCACATGATCTTGATATTTTATCCAAGTTTTGAGGCTAGGCCTCATAAACACGAATTTTCTACTTAGAGCAGTTTCGAGTGTACATTCGAAAAATACACACTCGAAAAGACTCGAACGCTATAATTTAGCTCAAGAGGTGTCTATTTTGATTGGAAACATGCTAATGATCAGAACATGTTGGTCTATAGACCTACATGATATTGATATTTTAGCTAAATTTTTAAGTCTAGGCTACATAAACAAGATTTTTCTACTTAGAGCAGTTTCGAGTGTACATTCGAAAAATACACACTCGAAAAGACTCGAACGCTATAATTTAGCTCAAGAGGTGTCTATTTTAATTAATAACATGCTAATTATTAGGACATGTTGGTCTATAGACCCACATGATCTTGATATTTTATCCAAGTTTTGAAGCCTAGGCCTCATAAACACGAATTTTCTACTTAGAGCATTTTCGAGTGTACATTCGAATAATACACACTTGAAAAGACTCGAACGCTATAATTTAGCTCAACAGGTTTCTATTTTTATTGGAAGCATGCTAATGATCAGGACATGTTGGTCTCTAGACCCAGATGATCTTGACATTTTAGCAAATTTATGAAATCTAGGCCTCATAAACAAGATTTGTCTACTTAGACCAGTTTCGAGAGTACATTCGAAAAATACACACTCGAAAAGACTCGAACGCTATAATTTAGCTCAAGAGGTGTCTATTTAGATTTAAAACATGCTATTGATCAGGACATGTTGTTCTATAGACCCACATGATCTTGATATGTTAGCCAAGTTTTGAAGGCTAGGCCTCATAAACTCGAATTTTCTACTTAGAGCAGTTTCGAGTGTACATTCGAAAAATACACACTCGAGAAGACTCGAACGCTATAATTTAGCTTAAGAGGTGTCTATTTTGATTGGAAACATGCTAATGATCAGGACATGTTGGTCTATAGACCCACATGATCTTGATATTTTAGCCAAATTTTGAAGTCTAGGCCACATAAACAAGATTTTTCTACTTAGAGCAGTTTAGACTATACATTCGAAAAATACACACTCGAAAAGACTCGAACGCTATAATTTAGCTCAAGAGGTGTCTATTTTGATTGAAAACATGCTAATTATCAGGACCTATTGGTCTATAGACCCACATGATCTTGATATTTTAGCCAAGTTTTGAAGCCTAGGCCTCATAAACACGAATTTTCTACTTAGAGCAGTTTCGAGTGTACATTCGAAAAATACACACTCGAAAAGACTCGAACGCTATAATTTAGCTCAACAGGTTTCGATTTTTATTGGAAGCATGCTAATGATCAGGACATGTTTGTCTATAGACCCAGATGATCTTGATATTTTAGCAAAATTATGAAATCTAGGCCTCATAAACAAGATTTGTCTACTTAGAGCAATTTCGAGAGTACATTCGAAAAATACACACTCGAAAAGACTCGAACGCTATAATTTAGCTCAAGAGGTGTCTATTTTGATTTAAAACATGCTATTGACCAGGACATGTTGGTCTATAGACCCACATGATCTTGATATGTTAGCCAAGTTTTGAAGGCTAGGCCTCATATACACGAATTTTCTACTTAGAGCAGTTTCGAGTGTATATTCGAAAAATACACACTCGAAAAGACTCGAACGCTATAATTTAGCTCAAGAGGTGTCTATTTTGATTGAAAACATGCTATTGATCAGGACATATTGGTCTATAGACCCACATGATCTTGGTATGTTAGCCAAGTTTTGAAGGCTAGGCCTCATAAACACGAATTTTCTACCTAGAGCAGTTTCGAGTGTACATTCATTTAATACACACTCTAAAAGACTCGAACGCTATAATTTAGCTCAACCGGTGTCTATTTTTATTGGAAACATGCTAATGATCAGGACATGTTGGTCTATAGACCCAGATGATCTTGATATCTTAGCAAAATTTTTAAATCTAGGCCTCATAAACAAGATTACTCAACTTAGAGCAGTTTCGAGTGTACATTCGAAAAATACACACTCGAAAAGACTCGAACGCGATAATTTAGCTCAAGAGGTGTCCATTTTGATTGAAAACATGCTACTGATCAGGACATGTTGGTCTATAGACCCACATGATCTTGATATGTTATCCAAGTTTTGAAGTCTAGGCCTCATAAACACGAATTTTCTACTTAGAGCAGTTTCAAGTGTACATTCGAAAAAAACACACTCGAAAAGACTCAAACACTATTATTTAGCTCAAGAGGTGTCTATTTTGATTGAAAACATGCTATTGATCAGGACATGTTGGTCTATAGACCCACATGATCTTGATATGTTAGCCAAGTTTTGAATGCTAGGCCTCATAAACACGAATTTTCTACTTAGAGCAGTTTCGAGTGTACATTCATTTAATACACACTCGAAAAGACTCGAACGCTATAATTTAGCTCAACCGGTGTCTATTTTTATTGGAAACATGCTAATGATCAGTACATGTTGGTCTATAGACCCAGATGATCTTGATATCTTAGCAAAATTTTGAAATCTAGGCCTCATAAACAAGATTTGTCTACTTAGAGCAGTTTCGTGTGTACATTCGAAAAATACACACTCGAAAAGACTCGAACGCTATAATTTAGCTCAAGAGGTATCCATTTTGATTGAAAACATTCTATTGATCAGTACATGTTGGTCTATAGACCCACATGATCTTGATATGTTAGCCAAGTTTTGATGGCTAGGCCTCATAAACACGAATTTTCTACTTAGAGCAGTTTCGAATGTACATTCATGTAATACACAATCGAAAAGACTCGAACGCTATAATTTAGCTCAACCGGTGTCTATTTTTATTGGAAACATGCTAATGATCAGGACTTGTTGGTCCATAGATCCAGATGATCTTGATATTTTAGCTAAATTTTGAAATCTAGGCCTCATAAACAAGATTTGTCTACTTAGAGCAGTTTCGAGTGTACATTCGAAAAATACACACTCGAAAAGACTCGAACGCTATAATTTAGCTCAAGAGGTGTCTATTTTGATTGGAAACATGCTAATTATCAGGACATGTTGGTCTATAGACCCACATGATCTTGATATTTTATCCAAGTTTTGAAGCCTAGGCCACATAAACACGAATTTTCTACTTAGAGCAGTTTCGAGTGTACATTCGAAAAATACACACTCGAAAAGACTCGAACGCTATAATTTAGCTCAAGAGGTGTCTATTTTGATTGGAAACATGCTAATGATCAGGACATGTTGGTCTATAGACCTACATGATCTTGATATTTTAGCCAAATTTTGAAGTCTAGGCCACATAAACAAGATTTGTCTACTTAGAGCAGTTTCGAGTGTACATTCGAAAAATACACACTCGAAAAGACTCGAACGTTATAATTTATCTCAAGAGATGTTTATTTTGATTGAAAACATGCTAATTATCAGGACATGTTGGTCTATAGACCCACATGATCTTGATATTTTAGCCAAGTTTTGAAGCCTAGGCCTCATACACACGAATTTTCTACTTAGAGCAGTTTCGAGTGTATATTCGAAAAATACACACTCGAAAAGACTCGAACGCTATAATTTAGCTCAAGAAGTATCTATTTTGATTGGAAACATGCTAATGATAAGGACATGTTGGTCCATAGACCTACATGATCTTGATATTTTAGCCAAATTTTGAAGTCTAGGCCACATAAACAAGATTTTTCTACTTTGAGCAGTTTCGAGTGTACATTCGAAAAATACACACTCAAAAAGACTCGAACGCTATAATTTAGCTCAAGAGGTGTCTATTTTGATTGAAAACATGCTATTGATCAGGACATGTTGGTCTATAGACCCACATGATCTTGATATTTTAGCCAAATTTTGAAGTCTAGGCCACATAAAAAAGATTTTTCTACTTAGAGCAGTTTCGAGTGTACATTCGAAAAATACACACTCGAAAAGACTCGAACGCTATAATTTAGCTCAAGAGGTGTCTATTTTGATTGAAAACATGTTAATTATCAGGACATGTTGGTCTATAGACCCACATGATCTTGATATTTTAGCTAAGTTTTGAAGCCTAGGCCTCATAAACACGATTTTCTACTTAGAGCATTTTCGAGTGTACATTCGAAAAATACACACTCGAAAAGACTAGAACGCTATAATTCAGCTCAAGAAGTGTCTATTTTGATTGGAAACATGCTAATGATCAGGACATGTTGGTCTATAGACCCACATGATCTTGATATTTTATCCAAATTTGGAAGTCTAGGCCACATAAACAAGAATTTTCTACTTAGAGCAGTTTCGAGTGTACATTCGAAAAATACACACTCGAAAAGACTCGAACGCTATAATTTAGCTCAAGAGGTGTCTATTTTGATTGGAAACATGCTAATGATCAGGACATGTTGGTCTATAGACCCACATGATCTTGATATTTTAGCCAATTTTGAAGTCTAGGCCACATAAACAAGATTTTTCTACTTAGAGCAGTTTCGAGTGTACATTCGAAAAATACACACTCGAAAAGACTCGAACGCTATAATTTAGCTCAAGAGGTGTCTATTTTGATTGAAAACATGCTATAGATCAGGACATGTTGGTCTATAGACCCACATGATCTTGATATTTTAGCCAAATTTTGAAGTCTAGGCCACATAAACAAGATTTTTCTACTTAGAGCAGTTTCGAGTGTACATTCAAATAATATACACTCAAAAAGACTCGAACACTATAATTTAGCTCCACCGGTGTCTATTTTTATTTGAAACATGCTAATGATCAGGTAATGTTGGTCTATAGACCCAGATGATCTTGATATTTTAGCTAAATTTTGAAGTCTAGGCCTCATAAACAAGATTTGTCTTCTTAGAGCAGTTTCGAGTGTACATTCGAAAAATACACACTCGAAAAGACTCGAACGGTATAATTTATCTCAAGAGATGTTTATTTTGATTGAAAACATGCTAATTATCAGGACATGTTGGTCTATAGACCCACATGATCTTGATATTTTAGCCAAGTTTTGAAGCCTAGGCCTCATACACACGAATTTTCTACTTAGAGCAGTTTCGAGTGTATATTCGAAAAATACACACTCGAAAAGACTCGAACGCTATAATTTAGCTCAAGAGGTGTCTATTTTGATTGGAAACATGCTAATGATCAGGACATGTTGGTCTATAGACCCACATGATCTTGATATTTTAGCCAAATTTTAAAGTCTAGGCCACATAAACAAAATTTTTCTACTTAGAGCAGTTTCGAGTGTACATTCGAAAAATACACACTCGAAAAGACTCGAACGTTATAATTTATCTCAAGAGATGTTTATTTTGATTGAAAACATGCTAATTATCAGGACATGTTGGTCTATAGACCCACATGATCTTGATATTTTAGCCAAGTTTTGAAGCCTAGGCCTCATACACACGAATTTTCTACTTAGAGCAGTTTCGAGTGTATATTCGAAAAATACACACTCGAAAAGACTCGAACGCTATAATTTAGCGCAACCGGTGTCTATTTTTATTGGAAACATGCTAATGATCAGGTAATGTTGGTCTATAGACCCAGATGATCTTGATATTTTAGCTAAATTTTGAAGTCTAGGCCTCATAAACAAGATTTTTCTACTTAAAGCAGTTTCGAGTGTACATTCGAAAAATACACACTCGAAAAGACTCGAACGCTATGATTTAGCTCAACAGGTGTCTATTTTGATTGAAAACATGCTATTGATCAGAACATGTTGGTCTATAGACCCACATGATCTTGATATTTTAGCCAAATTTTGAAGTCTAGGCCACATAAACAAGATTTTTCTACTTAGAGCAGTTTCGAGTGTACATTCAAATAATATACACTCGAAAAGACTCGAACGCTATAATTTAGCGCAACCGGTGTCTATTTTTATTGGAAACATGCTAATGATCAGGTAATGTTGGTCTATAGACCCAGATGATCTTGATATTTTAGCTAAATTTTGAAGTCTAGGCCTCATAAACAAGATTTGTCTTCTTAGAGAAGTTTCGAGTGTACATTCGAAAAATACACACTCGAAAAGACTCGAACGTTATAATTTATCTCAAGAGATGTTTATTTTGATTGAAAACATGCTAATTATCAGGACATGTTGGTCTATAGACCCACATGATCTTGATATTTTAGCCAAGTTTTGAAGCCTAGGCCTCATACACACGAATTTTCTACTTAGAGCAGTTTCGAGTGTATATTCGAAAAATACACACTCGAAAAGACTCGAACGCTATAATTTAGCTCAAGAGGTGTCTATTTTGATTGGAAACATGCTAATGATCAGGACATGTTGGTCTATAGACCTACATGATCTTGATATTTTAGCCAAATTTTGAAGTCTAGGCCACATAAACAAGATTTTTCTACTTATAGCAGTTTAGACTATACATTCGAAAAATACACACTCGAAAAGACTCGAACGCTATAATTTACCTCAACAGGTTTCTATTTTTATTGGAAGCATGCTAATGATCAGGACATGTTGGTCTATAGACCCAGATGATCTTGATATTTTATCAAAATTACGAAATCTAGGCCTCATAAACAAGATTTGTCTACTTAGAGCAGTTTCGAGAGTACATTCGAACAATACACACTCGAAAAGACTCGAACGCTATAATTTAGCTCAAAAGGTGTCTATTTTGATTTAAAACATGCTATTGATCAGGACATGTTGGTCTATAGACCCACATGATCTTGATATGTTAGCCAAGTTTTGAAGGCTAGGCCTCAAAAACACGAATTTTCTACTTAGAGAAGTTTCGAGTGTACATTCGAAAAATACACACTCGAAAAGACTCGAACGCTATAATTTAGCTCAAG
>NW_020623932.1:290282-293803 GCF_003573695.1 Papaver somniferum
TCTACTTAGAGCAGTTTCGAGTGTACATTCGAAAAATACACACTCGAAAAGACTCGAACGCTATAATTTAGCTCAAGAGGTGTCCATTTTGATTGAAAACATGCTACTGATCAGGACATGTTGGTCTATAGACCCACATGATTTTGATATGTTAGCCAAGTTTTGAAGGCTAGGGCTCATAAACACGAATTTTCTACTTAGAGCAGTTTCGAGTGTACATTCGAAAAATACACACTCGAAAAGACTCGAACGCTATAATTTAGCTCAAGAGGTGTCTATTTTGATTGAAAACATGCTAATTATCAGGACATGTTTGTTTATAGACCCACACGATCTTGATATTTTATCCAAGTTTTGAAGCCTAGGCCTCATAAACACGAATTTTCTACTTAGAGCAGTTTCGAGTGTACATACGAATAATACACACTCGAAAAGACTCGAACGCTATAATTTAGCTCAACAGGTTTCTATTTTTATTGGAAGCATGCTAATGATCAGGACATGTTGGTCTATAGACCCAGATGATCTTGATATTTTAGCAAAATTATGAAATCTAGGCCTCATAAACAAGATTTGTCTACGTAGAGCAGTTTCGAGAGTACATTCGAAAAATACACACTCGAAAAGACTCGAACGCTATAATTTAGCTCAAAAGGTGTCTATTTTGATTTAAAACATGCTATTGATCAGGACATGTTGGTCTATAGACCCACATGATCTTGATATGTTAGCCAAGTTTTGAAGGCTAGGCCTCATAAACACGAATTTTCTACTTAGAGAAGTTTCGAGTGTACATTCGAAAAATACATACTCGAAAAGACTCGAACGCTATAATTTAGCTCAAGAGGTGTCTATTTTGATTGAAAACATGCTATTGATCAGGACATGTTGGTCTATAGACCCACATGATCTTGATATGTTAGCCAAGTTTTGAAGGCTAGGCCTCATAAACACGAATTTTCTACTTAGAGCAGTTTCGAGTGTGCATTCATATAATACACACTCGAAAAGACTCGAACGCTATAATTTAGCTCAACCGGTGTGTATTTTTATTGGAAACATGCTAATGATCAGGACATGTTGGTCTATAGACCTAGATGATCTTGATATCTTAGCAAAATTTTGAAATCTAGGCCTCATAAACAAGATTTGTCTACTTAGAGCAGTTTCGAGTGTACATTCAAAAAATACACACTCGAAAAGACTCGAACGCTATAATTTAGCTCAAGAGGTGTCCATTTTGATTGAAAACATGCTACTGATCAGGACATGTTGGTCTATAGACCCACATGATTTTGATATGTTATCCAAGTTTTGAAGGCTAGGCCTCATAAACACGAATTTTCTACTTAGAGCAGTTTCGAGTGTACATTCGAAAAATACACACTCGAAAAGACTCGAACGCTATAATTTAGCTCAAGAGGTGTCTATTTCGATTAAAAACATGCTATTGATCAGGACATGTTGGTCTATAGACCCACATGATCTTGATATGTTAGCCAAGTTTTGAAGGCTAGGCCTCATAAACACGAATTTTCTACTTAGAGCAGTTTCGAATGTACATTCATTTAATACACACTCGAAAAGACTCGAACGCTATAATTTAGCTCAACAGGTTTCTATTTTTATTGGAAGCAGCCTAATGATCAGGACATGTTGGTCCATAGACCCAGACGATCTTGATATTTTAGCAAAATTATGAAATCTAGGCCTCATAAACAAGATTTGTCTACTTAGAGCAGTTTCGAGAGTACATTCGAAAAATACACACTCGAAAAGACTCGAACGCTATAATTTAGCTCAAGAGGTGTCTATTTTGATTTAAAACATGCTATTGATCAGGACATGTTGGTCTATAGACCCACATGATCTTGAGATGTTAGCCAAGTTTTGAAGGCTAGGCCTCATACACACGAATTTTCTACTTAGAGCAGTTTCGAGTGTACATTCGAAAAATACACACTCGAAAAGACTCGAACGCTATAATTTAGCTCAAGAGGTGTCTATTTCGATAAAAAAACATGCTATTGATCAGGAAATATTGGTCTATAGACCCACATGATCTTGATATGTTAGCCAAGTTTTGAAGGCTAGGCCTCATAAACACGAATTTTCTACTTAGAGCAGTTTCGAATGTAAATTCATTTAATACACATTCGAAAAGACTCGAACGCTATAATTTAGCTCAAGAGGTGTCTATTTTGATTGGAAACATGCTAATGATCAGGACATGTTGGTCTATAGACCCACATGATCTTGATATTTTAGTCAAGTTTTGAAGCCTAGGCCTCATAAACACGAATTTTCTACTTAGAGCAGTTTCGAGTGTACATTCGAAAAATAGACACTCGAAAAGACTCGAACGCTATAATTTAGCTCAACAGGTTTCTATTTTTATTGGAAGCAGGCTAATGATCAAGACATGTTGGTCTATAGACCCAGATGATCTTGATATTTTAGCAAAATTATGAAATCTAGGCCTCATAAACAAGATTTGTCTACTTAGAGCAGTTTCGAGAGTTCATTCGAAAAATACACACTCGAAAAGACTCGAACGCTATAATTTAGCTCAAGAGGTGTCTATTTTGATTTAAAACATGCTATTGATCAGGACATGTTGGTCTATAGACCCACATGATCTTGATATTTTAGCCAAGTTTTGAAGCCTAGGCCTCATAAACACGAATTTTCTACTTAGAGCATTTTCGGGTGTACATTCGAATAATACACACTCGAAAAGACTCGAACGCTATAATTTAGCTCAACAGGTTTCTATTTTTATTGGAAGCAGGCTAATGATCAGGACATGTTGGTCCATAGACCCAGACGATCTTGATATTTTAGCAAAATTATGAAATCTAGGCCTCATAAACAAGATTTATCTACTTAGAGAAGTTTCGAGAGTACATTCGAAAAATACACACTCGAAAAGACTCGAACGCTATAATTTAGCTCAAGAGGTGTCTATTTTGATTTAAAACATGCTATTGATCAGGACATGTTGGTCTATAGACCCACATGATCTTGAGATGTTAGCCAAGTTTTGAAGGCTAGGCCTCATAAACACGAATTTTCTACTTAGAGCAGTTTCGAGTGTACATTCGAAAAATACACACTCGAAAAGACTCGAACGCTATAATTTAGCTCAAGAGGTGTCTATTTCGATTAAAAACATGCTATTGATCAGGAAATATTGGTCTATAGACCCACATGATCTTGATATGTTAGCCAAGTTTTGAAGGCTAGGCCTCATAAACACGAATTTTCTACTTAGAGCAGTTTCGAATGTACATTCATTTAATACACACTCGAAAAGACTCGAACGCTATAATTTAGCTCAACCGGTGTCTATTTTTATTGGAAACATGCTAATGATCAGTACATGTTGGTCTATTGACCCAGATGATCTTGATATCTTAGAAAAATTTTGAAATCTAGGCCTCATAAACAAGATTTTTCTACTTAGAGCAGTTTCGAGTGTAAATTCGAAAAATACACACTCGAAAAGACTCGAACGCGAT
>NW_020623932.1:293813-294601 GCF_003573695.1 Papaver somniferum
AACGCGATAATTTAGCTCAAGAGGTGTCCATTTTGATTGAAAACATGCTACTGATCAGGACATGTTGGTCTATAGACCCACATGATCTTGATATGTTAGCCAAGTTTTGAAGGCTAGGCCTCATAAACACGAATTTTCTACTTAGAGCAGTTTCGAGTGTACATTCGAAAAATACACACTCGAAAAGACTCGAACGCTATAATTTAGCTCAAGAGGTGTATATTTTGATTGAAAACATGCTAATTATCAGGACATGTTGGTCTATAGACCCACATGATCTTGATATTTTATCCAAGTTTTGAAGCCTAGGCCTCATAAACACGAATTTTCTACTTAGAGCAGTTTCGAGTGTACATACGAATAATACACACTCGAAAAGACTCGAACGCTATAATTTAGCTCAACAGGTTTCTATTTTTATAGGAAACATGCTAATGATCAGGACATGTTGGTCTATAGACCCAGATGATCTTGATATATTAGCAAAATTTTGAAATCTAGGCCTCATAAACAAGATTTGTCTACTTAGAGCAGTTTCGAGAGTACATTCGAAAAATACACACTCGAAAAGACTCGAACGCTATAATTTAGCTCAAGAGGTGTCTATTTTGATTTAAAACATGCTATTGATCAGGACATGTTGGTCTATAGACCCACATGATCTTGATATGTTAGCCAAGTTTTGAAGGCTAGGCCTCATAAACACGAATTTTCTACTTAAAGCAGTTTCGAGTGTACATTCGAAAAATACACACTCGAAAAGACTCGAACGCTATAATTTAGCTCAA
>NW_020623932.1:295445-315132 GCF_003573695.1 Papaver somniferum
GAAGGCTAGGCCTCATAAACACGAATTTTCTACTTAGAGCAGTTTCGAGTGTACATTCGAAAAATACACACTCGAAAAGACTCGAACGCTATAATTTAGCTCAAGAGATGTATATTTTTATTGGAAACATGCTAATGATCAGGACATGTTGGTCTATAGACCCAGATGATCTTGATATTTTAGCAAAATTTTGAAATCTAGGCCTCATAAACAAGATTTGTCTACTTAGAGCAGTTTCGAGTGTACATTCGAAAAATACACACTCGAAAAGACTCGAACGCTATAATTTAGCTCAAGAGGTGTCTATTTTGATTTAAAACATGCTATTGATCAGGACATGTTGGTCTATAGAACCACATGATCTTGATATGTTAGCCAAGTTTTGAAGGCTAGGCCTCATAAACACGAGTTTTCTACTTAGAGCAGTTTCGAGTGTACATTCGAAAAATACACACTCGAAAAGACTCGAACGCTATAATTTAGCTCAAGAGGTGTATATTTTGATTGAAAACATGCTAATTATCAGGACATGTTGGTCTATAGACCCACATGATCTTGATATTTTATCCAAGTTTTGAAGCCTAGGCCTCATAAACATGAATTTTCTACTTAGAGCAGTTTCGAGTGTACATACGAATAATACACACTCGAAAAGACTCGAACGCTATAATTTAGCTCAACAGGTTTCTATTTTTATTGGAATCATGATAATGATCAGGACATGTTGGTCTATAGACCCAGATGATCTTGATATATTAGCAAAATTTTGAAATCTAGGCCTCATAAACAAGATTTGTCTACTTAGAGCAGTTTCGAGAGTACATTCGAAAAATACACACTCGAAAAGACTCGAACGCTATAATTTAGCTCAAGAGGTGTCTATTTTGATTTAAAACATGCTATGATCAGGACATGTTGGTCTATAGAACCACATGATCTTGATATGTTAGCCAAGTTTTGAAGGCTAGGCCTCATAAACACGAATTTTCTACTTAGAGCAGTTTCGAGTGTACATTCGAAAAATACACACTCGAAAAGACTCGAACGCTATAATTTAGCTCAAGAGGTGTCTATTTTGATTGAAAACATGCTATTGATCAAGACATATTGGTCTATAGACCCACATGATCTTGATATGTTATCCAAGTTTTGAAGGCTAGGCCTCATAAACACGAATTTTCTACTTAGAGCAGTTTCGAGTGTACATTCATTTAATACACACTCGAAAAGACTCGAACGCTATAATTTAGCTCAACCGGTGTCTATTTTTATTGGAAACATTCTAATGATCAGGACATGTTGGTCTATAGACCCAGATGATCTTGATATCTTAGCAAAATTTTGAAATCTAGGCCTCATAAACAAGATTGTTCTACTTAGAGCAATTTCGAGTGTACATTCGAAAAATACACACTCGAAAAGACTCTAACGCGATAATTTAGCTCAAGAGGTGTCCATTTTGATTGAAAACATGCTACTGATCAGGACATGTTGGTCTATAGACCCACATGATCTTGATATGTTAGCCAAGTTTTGAAGGCTAGGCCTCATAAACACGAATTTTCTACTTAGAGCAGTTTCGAGTGTACATTCGAAAAATACACAATCGAAAAGACTCGAACGCTATAATTTAGCTCAAGAGGTGTCTATTTTGATTGAAAACATGCTATTGATCAGGACATATTGGTCTATAGACCCACATGATCTTGATATGTTAGCCAAGTTTTGAAGGCTAGGACTCATAAACACGAATTTTCTACTTAGAGCAGTTTCGAGTGTACATTCATTTAATACACACTCGAAAAGACTCGAACGCTATAATTTAGCTCAACCGGTGTCTATTTTATTGGAAACATGCTAATGATCAGGACATGTTGGTCTGTAGACCCAGATGATCTTGATATCTTACCAAAATATTGAAATCTAGGCCTCATAAACAAGATTTGTCTACTTAGAGCAATTTCGAGTGTACATTCGAAAAATACACACTCGAAAAGACTCGAACGCGATAATTTAGCTCAAGAGGTGTCCATTTTGATTGATAACATGCTACTGATCAGGACATGTTGGTCTATAGACCCACATGATCTTGATATGTTAGCCAAATTTTGAAGGCTAGGCCTCATAAACACGAATTTTCTACTTAGAGCAGTTTCGAGTGTACATTCGAAAAATACACACTCGAAAAGACTCGAACGCTATAATTTAGCTCAAGAGGTGTCTATTTTGATTGAAAACATGCTATTGATCAGGACATGTTGGTCTATAGACCCACATGATCTTGATATGTTAGCCAAGTTTAGAAGGCTAGGCCTCATAAACACGAATTTTCTACTTAGAGCAGTTTCGAGTGTACATTCGAAAAATACACACTCGAAAAGACTCGAACGCTATAATTTAGCTCAAGAGATGTATATTTTTATTGGAAACATGCTAATGATCAGGACATGTTGGTCTATAGACCCATATGATCATGATATTTTAGCAAAATTTTGAAATCTAGGCCACATAAACAAGATTTGTCTACTTAGAGCAGTTTCGAGTGTACATTCGAAAAATACACACTCGAAAAGACTCGAACACTATAATTTAGCTCAAGAGGTGTCTATTTTGATTGAAAACATGCTATTGATCAGGACATGTTGGTCTATTGACCCACATGATCTTGATATTTTAGCCAAGTTTTGAAGCCTAGGCCTCATACACACGAATTTTCTACTTAGAGCAGTTTCGAGTGTACATTCGAAAAATACACACTCGAAAAGACTCGAACGCTATAATTTAGCTCAAGAGGTGTCTATTTTGATTGAAAACATGCTATTGATCAGGACATGTTGGTCTATAGACCCACATGATCTTGATATTATAGCCAAATTTTGAAGTCTAGGCCACATAAACAAGAGTTTTCTACTTAGAGAAGTTTCAAGTGTACATTCAAAAAATACACACTCGAAAAGACTCGAACGCTATAATTTAGCTCCAGAGATGTCTATTTTGATTGAAAACATGCTAATTATCAGGACATGTTGGTCTATAGACCCACATGATCTTGATATTTTAGCCAAATTTTGAAGTCTAGGCCACATAAACAAGATTATTTTTACTTAGAGAAGTTTCAAGTGTACATTCAAAAAATACACACTCGAAAAGACTCGAACGCTATAATTTAGCTCCAGAGATGTCTATTTTGATTGAAAACATGCTATTGATCAGGACATGTGGTCTATAGACCCACATGATCTTGATATTTTAGCCAAATTTTGAAGTCTAGGCCACATAAACAAGATTTTTCTACTTAGAGCAGTTTCAAGTGTACATTCAAAAAATACACACTCGAAAAGACTCGAACGCTATAATTTAGCTCCAGAGATGTCTATTTTGATTGAAAACATGCTAATTATCAGGACATGTTGGTCTATAGACCCACATGATCTTGATATTTTAGACAAATTTTGAAGCCTAGGCCTCATGAACACAAATTTTCTACTTAGAGCAGTTTCGAGTGTACATTCGAAAAATACACACTCGAAAAGACTCGAACGCTATAATTTAGCTCAAGAGGTGTCTATTTTGATTGGAAACATGCTAATGATCAGGACATGTTGGTCTATAAACCCACATGATCTTGATATTTTAGCCAAATTTTGAAGTCTAGGCCACATAAACAAGATTTTTCTACTTAGAGCAGTTTCGACTGTACATTCGAAAAGACTCGAACGCTATAATTTAGCTCAATAGGTGTCTATTTTGATTGAAAACATGCTAATTATCAGGACATGTTGGTCTATAGACCCACATGATCTTGATATTTTAGCCAAGTTTTGAAGCCTAGGCCTCATAAACACGAATTTTCTACTTAGAGCAGTTTCGAGTGTACATTCGAAAAATACACACTCGAAAAGACTCGAACGCTATAATTTAGCTCAAGAGGTGTCTATTTTGATTGAAAACATGCTATTGATCAGGACATGTCGGTCTATTTTAGCCACATGATCTTGATATTTTAGCCAAATTTTGAAGCCTAGGCCTCATAAACACGAATTTTCTACTTAGAGCAGTTTCGAGTGTACATTCGAAAAATACACACTTGAAAAGACTCGAACGCTATAATTTAGCTCAAGAGGTGTCTATTTTGATTGGAAACATGCTAATGATCAGGACATGTTGGTCTATAGACCCACATGATCTTGAAATTTTAGCCAAGTTTTGAAGCCTAGGCCTCATAAACACGAATTTTCTACTTAGAGCAGTTTCGAGTGTACATTCGAAAAATACACACTCGAAAAGACTCGAACGTTATAATTTAGCTCAAGAGATGTCTATTTTGATTGAAAACATGCTAATTATCAGGACATGTTGGTCTATATACCCACATGATCTTGATATTTTAGACAAGTTTCGAAGCCTAGGCCTCATAAATACAAATTTTCTACTTAGAGCAGTTTCGAGTGTACATTCGAAAAATACACACTCGAAAAGACTCGAACGCTATAATTTAGCTCAACCGATGTCTATTTTGATTGAAAACATGTTAATTATCAGGACATGTTGGTCTATAGACCCAGATGATCTTGATATTTTAGCAAAGTTTTGAAGCCTAGGCCTCATAAACACGAATTTTCTACTTAGAGCAGTTTCGAGTGTACATTCGAAAAATACACACTCGAAAAGACTCGAACGCTATAATTTAGCTCAAGAGGTGTCTATTTTGATTGAAAACATGCTATTGATCAGGACATGTTGGTCTATAGACCCACATGATCTTGATATGTTAGCCAATTTTTGAAGCCTAGGCCTCATAAACACGAATTTTCTACTCAGAGCAGTTTCGAGTGTACATTCAAATAATACACACTCGAAAAGACTTGAACGTTATAATTTAGCTCAACCGGTGTCTATTTTTATTGGAAACATGCTAATGATCAGGACATGTTGGTCTATAGACCCAGATGATCTTGATATTTTAGCTAAATTTTGAAGTCTAGGCCTCATAAACAAGATTTGTCTACTTAGAGCAGTTTCGAGTGTACATTCGAAAAATACACACTCGAAAAGACTCGAACGTTATAATTTAGCTAAAGAGATGTCTATTTTGATTGAAAACATGCTAATTATCAGGACATGTTGGTCTATATACCCACATGATCTTGATATTTTAGACAAGTTTCGAAGCCTAGGCCTCATAAATACAAATTTTCTACTTATAGCAGTTTCGAGTGTACATTCGAAAAATACACACTCGAAAAGACTCGAACGCTATAATTTAGCTCAATAGGTTTCTATTTTGATTGGAAACATGCTAATGATCAGGACATGTTGGTCTATAGACCCACATGATCTTGATATTTTAGCCAAATTTTGAAGTCTAGGCCACATAAACAAGAATTTTCTACTTAGAGCAGTTTCGAGTGTACATTCGAAAAATACACACTCGAAAAGACTCGAATGCTACAATTTAGCTCAACCGATGTCTATTTTGATTGAAAACATGTTAATTATCAGGACATGTTGGTCTATAGACCCAGATGATCTTGATATTTTAGCAAAGTTTTGAAGCCTAGGCCTCATAAACACGAATTTTCTACTTAGAGCAGTTTCGAGTGTACATTCGAAAAATACACACTCGAAAAGACTCGAACGCTATAATTTAGCTCAAGAGGTGTCTATTTTGATTGAAAACATGCTATTGATCAGGACATGTTGGTCTATAGACCCACATGATCTTGATATGTTAGCCAAGTTTAGAAGGCTAGGCCTCATAAACACGAATTTTCTACTTAGAGCAGTTTCGAGTGTACATTCGAAAAATACACACTCGAAAAGACTCGAACGCTATAATTTAGCTCAAGAGATGTATATTTTTATTGGAAACATGCTAATGATCAGGACATGTTGGTTTATAGACCCAGATGATCTTGATATTTTAGCAAAATTTTGAAATCTAGGCCTCATAAACAAGATTTGTCTACTTAGAGCAGTTTCGTGTGTACATTCGAAAAATACACACTCGAAAAGACTCGAACGCTATAATTTAGCTCAAGAGGTATCCATTTTGATTGAAAACATTCTATTGATCAGTACATGTTGGTCTATAGACCCACATGATCTTGATATGTTAGCCAAGTTTTGAAGGCTAGGCCTCATAAACACGAATTTTCTACTTAGAGCAGTTTCGAATGTACATTCATGTAATACACAATCGAAAAGACTCGAACGCTATAATTTAGCTCAACCGGTGTCTATTTATATTGGAAACATGCTAATGATCAGGACTTGTTGGTCCATAGATCCAGATGATCTTAATATTTTAGCTAAATTTTGAAATCTAGGCCTCATAAACAAGATTTGTCTACTTAGAGCAGTTTCGAGTGTACATTCGAAAAATACACACTCGAAAAGACTCGAACGCTATAATTTAGCTCAAGAGGTGTCTATTTTGATTTAAAACATGCTATTGATCAGGACATGTTGGTCTATAGAACCACATGATCTTGATATGTTAGCCAAGTTTTGAAGGCTAGGCCTCATAAACACGAATTTTCTACTTAGAGCAGTTTCGAGTGTACATTCGAAAAATACACACTCGAAAAGACTCGAACGCTATAATTTAGCTCAAGAGGTGTCTATTTTGATTGAAAACATGCTATTGATCAAGACATATTGGTCTATAGACCCACATGATCTTGATATGTTAGCCAAGTTTTGAAGGCTAGGCCTCATAAACACGAATTTTCTACTTAGAGAAGTTTCGAGTGTACATTCATTTAATACACACTCGAAAAGACTCGAACGTTATAATTTAGCTCAAGATGTGTCTATTTTGATTGAAAACATGCTATTGATCAAGACATATTGGTCTATAGACCCACATGATCTTGATATGTTAGCCAAGTTTTGAAGGCTAGGACTCATAAACACGAATTTTCTACTTAGAGAAGTTTCGAGTGTACATTCATTTAATACACACTCGAAAAGACTCGAACGCTATAATTTAGCTCAACCGGTGTCTATTTTTATTGGAAACATGCTAATGATCAGGACATGTTGGTCTATAGACCCAGATGATCTTGATATCTTAGCAAAATTTTGAAATCTAAGCCTCATAAACAAGATTTGTCTACTTAGAGCAGTTTCGAGTGTACATTCGAAAAATACACACTCGAAAAGACTCGAACGCGATAATTTAGCTCAAGAGGTGTCCATTTTGATTGAAACCATGCTACTGATCAGGACATGTTGGTCTATAGACCCACATGATCTTGATATGTTAGCCAAGTTTAGAAGGCTAGGCCTCATAAACACGAATTTTCTACTTAGAGCAGTTTCGAGTGTACATTCGAAAAATACACACTCGAAAAGACTCGAACGCTATAATTTAGCTCAAGAGATGTATATTTTTATTGGAAACATGCTAATAATCAGGACATGTTGGTCTATAGACCCAGATGATCTTGATATTTTAGCAAAATTTTGAAATCTAGGCCTCATAAACAAGATTTGTCTACTTAGAGCAGTTTCGTGTGTACATTCGAAAAATACACACTCGAAAAGACTCGAACGCTATAATTTAGCTCAAGAGGTATCCATTTTGATTGAAAACATTCTATTGATCAGTACATGTTGGTCTATAGACCCACATGATCTTGATATGTTAGCCAAGTTTTGAAGGCTAGGCCTCATAAACACGAATTTTCTACTTAGAGCAGTTTCGAATGTACATTCATGTAATACACAATCGAAAAGACTCGAACGCTATAATTTAGCTCAACCGGTGTCTATTTTTATTGGAAACATGCTAATGATCAGGACTTGTTGGTCCATAGATCCAGATGATCTTGATATTTTAGCTAAATTTTGAAATCTAGGCCTCATAAACAAGATTTGTCTACTTAGAGCAGTTTCGAGTGTACATTCGAAAAATACACACTCGAAAAGACTCGAACGCTATAATTTAGCTCAAGAGGTGTCTATTTTGATTTAAAACATGCTATTGATCAGGACATGTTGGTCTATAGAACCACATGATCTTGATATGTTAGCCAAGTTTTGAAGGCTAGGCCTCATAAACACGAATTTTCTACTTAGAGCAGTTTCGAGTGTACATTCGAAAAATACACACTCGAAAAGACTCGAACGCTATAATTTAGCTCAAGAGGTGTCTATTTTGATTGAAAACATGCTATTTATCAGGACATGTTGGTCTATAGACCCACATGATCTTGATATTTTAGCCTAATTTTGAAGTCTAGGCCACATAAACAAGATTTTTCTACTTAGAGCAGTTTCAAGTGTACATTCAAAAAATACACACTCGAAAAGACTCGAACGCTATAATTTAGCTCCAGAGATATCTATTTTGATTGAAAACATGCTAATTATCAGGACATGTTGGTCTATAGACCCACATGATCTTGATATTTTAGCCAAGTTTTGAATCCTAGGCCTCATAAACACTAATTTTCTACTTAGAGCAGTTTCGAGTGTACATTCGAAAAATACACACTCGAAAAGACTCGAACGCTATAATTTAGCTCAAGAGGTGTCTATTTTGATTGAAAACATGCTAATTATAAGGACATGTTGGTCTATAGACCCACATGATCTTGATATTTTAGCCAAATTTTGAAGTCTAGGCCACATAAACAAGATTTTTCTACTTAGAGCAGTTTCAAGTGTACATTCAAAAAATACACACTCGAAAAGACTCGAACGCTATAATTTAGCTCCAGAGATGTCTATTTTGATTGAAAACATGCTAATGATCAGGACATTTTTGTCTATAGACCCACATGATCTTGATATTTTAGCCAAATTTTGAAGTCTAGGCCACATAAACAAGATTTTTCTACTTAGATCAGTTTCGAGTGTACATTCGAAAAATACACACTCGAAAAGACTCGAACGCTATAATTTAGCTCAAGAGGTGTCTATTTTGATTGGAAACATGCTATTTATCAGGACATGTTGGTCTATAGACCCACATGATCTTGATATTTTATCCAAATTTTGAAGTCTAAGCCACATAAACAAGATTTTTCTACTTAGAGCAGTTTCGAGTGTACATTCGAAAAATACACACTCGAAAAGACTCGAACGCTATAATTTAGCTCAAGAGGTGTCTATTTTGATTGAAAACATGCTATTTATCAGGACATGTTGGTCTATAGACCCACATGATCTTGATATTTTAGCCAAATTTTGAAGTCTAGGCCTCATAAACACGGATTTTCTACTTAGAGCAGTTTCAAGTGTACATTCGAATAATACACACTCGAAAAAGACTCGAACGCTATAATTTAGCTCCAGAGATGTCTATTTTGATTGAAAACATGCTATTGATCAGGACATGTTGGTCTATAGACCCACATGATCTTGATATTTTATCCAAATTTTGAAGTCTAAGCCACATAAACAAGATTTTTCTACTTAGAGCAGTTTCGAGTGTACATTCGAAAAATACACACTCGAAAAGACTCGAACGCTATAATTTAGCTCAAGAGGTGTCTATTTTGATTGAAAACATGCTATTTATCAGGACATGTTGGTCTATAGACCCACATGATCTTGATATTTTAGCCAAATTTTGAAGTCTAGGCCTCATAAACACGGATTTTCTACTTAGAGCAGTTTCGAGTGTACATTCGAATAATACACACTCGAAAAGACTCGAACGCTATAATTTAGCTCAAGAGGTGTCTATTTTGATTGAAAACATGCTAATTATCAGGACATGTTGGTCTATAGAGCCACATGATCTTGATATTTTATCCAAGTTTTGAAGCCTAGGCCTCATAAACACGAATTTTCTACTTAGAGCAGTTTCGAGTGTACATACGAATAATACACACTCGAAAAGACTCGAACGCTATAATTTAGCTCAACAAGTTTCTATTTTTATTGGAAAATTTCTAATGATCAGAACATGTTGGTCTATAGACCCAGATGATCTTGATATTTTAGCAAAATTTTGAAATCTAGGCCTCATAAACAAGATTTGTCTACTTAGAGTAGTTTCGAGTGTACATTCGAAAAATTCACACTCGAAAAGACTCGAACGCTATAATTTAGCTCAAGAGGTGTCTATTTTGATTGAAAACATGCTAATTATCAGGACATGTTGGTCTATAGAGCCACATGATCTTGATATTTTATCCAAGTTTTGAAGCCTAGGCCTCATAAACACGAATTTTCTACTTAGAGCAGTTTCGAGTGTACATACGAATAATACACACTCGAAAAGACTCGAACGCTATAATTTAGCTCAACAGGTTTCTATTTTTATTGGAAACATTCTAATGATCAGGACATGTTGGTATATAGACCCAGATGATCTTTATATTTTAGAAAATTTTTGAAATCTAGGCCTCATAAACAAGATTTTTCTACTTAGAGCAGTTTCGAGTGTACATTCGAAAAATACACACTCGAAAAGACTCGAACGCTATAATTTAGCTCAAGAGGTGTCTATTTTGATTGAAAACATGCTAATTATCAGGACATGTTGGTCTATAGACCCACATGATCTTGATATTTTATCCAAGTTTAGAAGCCTAGGCCTCATAAACACGGATATTCTACTTAGAGCAGTTTCGAGTGTACATTCGAATAATACACACTCGAAAAGACTCGAACGCTATAATTTAGCTCCATAGATGTCTATTTTGATTGAAAACATGCTAATTATCAGGACATGTTGGTCTATAGACCCACATGATTTTGATATTTTAGCCAAATTTTGAAGTCTAGGCCACATAAACAAGATTTTTCTACTTAGAGCAGTTTCGAGTGTACATTCAAAAAATACACACTCGAAAAGACTCGAACGCTATAATTTAGCTCAAGAGGTGTATATTTTGATTGAAAACATGCTAATTATCAGGACATGTTGGTCTATAGACCCACATGATCTTGATATTTTATCCAAGTTTTGAAGCCTAGGCCTCATAAACACGAATTTTCTACTTAGAGCAGTTTCGAGTGTACATTCTAATAATACACACTCGAAAAGACTCGAACGCTATAATTTAGCTCAACAGGTTTCTATTTTTATTGGAAACATGCTAATGATCAGGACATGTTGGTCTATAGACCCAGATGATCTTGATATTTTAGCAAAATTTTGAAATCTAGGCCTCATAAACAAGATTTGTCTACTTAGAGCAGTTTCGAGTGTACATTCGAAAAATACACACTCGAAAAGACTCGAACGCTATTATTTAGCTCAAGAGGTGTCTATTTTGATTGAAAACATGCTATTTATCAGGACATGTTGGTCTATAGACCCACATGATCTTGATATTTTATCCAAGTTTTGAAGCCTAGGCCTCATAAACACGAATTTTCTACTTAGAGCAGTTTCGAGTGTACATTCGAATAATACACACTCGAAAAGACTCGAACGCTATAATTTAGATCAACAGGTTTCTATTTTATTGGAAACATGCTAATGATCAGGACATGTTGGTCTATAGACCCAGATGATCTTGATATTTTAGAAAATTTTGAAAACTAGGTCTGATAAACAAGATTTGTCTACTTAGAGCAGTTTCGAGTGTACATTCGAAAAGTACACACTCGAAAAGACTCGAACGCTATAATTTAGCTCAAGAGGTGTCTATTTTGATTGAAAACATGTTAATTATCAGGACATGTTGGTCTATAGACCCACATGATCTTGATATTTTATCCAAGTTTTGAAGCCTAGGCCTCATAAACACGAATTTTCTACTTAGAGCAGTTTCGAGTGTACATTCGAATAATACACACTCGAAAAGACTCGAACGCTATAATTTAGATCAACGGGTTTCTATTTTATTGGAAACATGCTAATGATCAGGACATGTTGGTCTATAGACCCAGATGATCTTGACATTTTAGCATAATTTTGAAATCTAGGCCTGATAAACAATATTTGTCTACTTAGAGCAGTTTCGAGTGTACATTCGAAAAGTACACACTCGAAAAGACTCGAACGCTATAATTTAGCTCAAGAGGTGTCTATTTTGATTGAAAACATGTTAATTATCAGGACATGTTGGTCTATAGACCCACATGATCTTGATATTTTATCCAAGTTTTGAAGCCTAGGCCTCATAAACACGAATTTTCTACTTAGAGCAGTTTCGAGTGTACATACGAATAATACACACTCGAAAAGACTCGAACGCTATAATTTAGCTCAACAGGTTTCTATTATTATTGGAAACATTCTAATGATCAGGACATGTTGTTCTATAGACCCAGATGATCTTGATATTTTAGAAAAATTTGAAATCTAGGCCTCATAAACAAGATTTTTCTACTTAGAGCAGTTTCGAGTTTACATTCGAAAAATACACACTCGAAAAGACTCGAACGCTATAATTTAGCTCAAGAGGTGTCTATTTTGATTGAAAACATGCTATTGATCAGGACATGTTGGTCTATAGACCCACATGATCTTGATATGTTAGCCAAATTTTGAAGGCTAGGCCTCGTAAACACGAATTTTCTACTTAAAGCAGTTTCGAGTGTACATTCAAAAAATACACACTCGAAAAGACTCGAACGCTATAATTTAGCTCAAGAGGTGTCTATTTTGATTGAAAACATGCTAATTATCAGGACATGTTGGTCTATAGACCCACATGATCTTGATATGTTAGCCAAGTTTTGAAGGCTAGGCCTCATAAACACGAATTTTCTACTTAGAGCAGTTTCGAGTGTACATTCGAAAAATACACAATCGAAAAGACTCGAACGCTATAATTTAGCTCAAGAGGTGTCTATTTTGATTGAAAACATGCTATTGATAAGGACATATTGGTCTATAGACCCACATGATCTTGATATGTTAGCCAAGTTTTGAAGGCTAGGACTCATAAACACGAATTTTCTACTTAGAGCAGTTTCGAGTGTACATTCATTTAATACACACTCGAAAAGACTCGAACGCTATAATTTAGCTCAACCGGTGTCTATTTTATTGGAAAAATGCTAATGATCAGGACATGTTGGTCTATAGACCCGCATGATCTTGATATGTTAGCCAAGTTTTGAAGGCTAGGCCTCATAAACACGAATTTTCTACTTAGAGCAGTTTCGAGTGTACATTCGAAAAATACACACTCGAAAAGACTCGAACGCTATAATTTAGCTCAAGAGGTGTCTATTTTGATTGAAAACATGCTATTTATCAGGACATGTTGGTCTATAGACCCACATGATCTTGATATTTTATCCAAGTTTTGAAGCCTAGGCCTCATAAACACGAATTTTCTACTTAGAGCAGTTTCGAGTGTACATACGAATAATACACACTCGAAAAGACTCGAACGCTATAATTTAGCTCAAGAAATGTATATTTTTATTGGAAACATGCTAATGATCAGGACATGTTGGTCTATAGACCCAGATGATCTTGATATTTTAGCAAAATTTTGAAATCTAGGCCTCATAAACAAGATTTGTCTACTTAGAGCAGTTTCGAGTGTACATTCGAAAAATACACACTCGAAAAGACTCGAACGCTATAATTTAGCTCAAGAGGTGTCTATTTTGATTTAAAACATGCTATTGATCAGGACATGTTGGTCTATAGAACCACATGATCTTGATATATTAGCCAAGTTTTGAAGGCTAGGCCTCATAAACACGAATTTTCTACTTAGAGCAGTTTCGAGTGTACATTCGAAAAATACACACTCGAAAAGACTCGAACGCTATAATTTAGCTCAAGAGGTGTCTATTTTGATTGAAAACATGCTATTGATCAAGACATATTGGTCTATAGACCCATATGATCTTGATATGTTAGCCAAGTTTTGAAGGCTAGGCCTCATAAACACGAATTTTCTACTTAGAGCAGTTTCGAGTGTACATTCATTTAATACACACTCGAAAAGACTCGAACGCTATAATTTAGCTCAACCGGTGTCTATTTTTATTGGAAACATGCTAATGATCAGGACACGTTGGTCTATAGACCCAGATGATCTTGATATCTTAGCAAAATTTTGAAATCTAAGCCTCATAAACAAGATTTGTCTACTTAGAGCAGTTTCGAATGTACATTCGAAAAATACACACTCGAAAAGACTCGAACGCGATAATTTAGCTCAAGAGGTGTCCATTTTGATTGAAAACATGCTACTGATCAGGACATGTTGGTCTATAGACCCACATGATCTTGATATGTTAGCCAAGTTTTGAAGGCTAGGCCTCATAAACACGAGTTTTCTACTTAGAGCAGTTTCGAGTGTACATTCGAAAAATACACACTCGAAAAGACTCGAACGCTATAATTTAGCTCAGGAGGTGTATATTTTGATTGAAAACATGCTAATTATCAGGACATGTTGGTCTATAGACCCACATGATCTTGATATTTTATCCATGTTTTGAAGCCTAGGCCTCATAAACACGAATTTTCTACTTAGAGCAGTTTCGAGTGTACATTCATTTAATACACACTCGAAAAGACTCGAACGCTATAATTTAGCTCAACCGGTGTCTATTTTTATTGGAAACATGATAATGATCAGGACATGTTGGTCTATAGACCCAGATGATCTTGATATCTTAGCAAAATTTTGAAATCTAGGCCTCATAAACAAGATTTGTCTACTTAGAGCAATTTCGAGTGTACATTCGAAAAATACACACTCGAAAAGACTCGAACGCGATAATTTAGCTCAAGAGGTGTCCATTTTGATTGAAAACATGCTACTGATCAGGACATGTTGGTCTATAGACCCACATTATCTTGATATGTTAGCCAAGTTTTGAAGGCTAGGCCTCATAAACACGAATTTTCTACTTAGAGCAGTTTCGAGTGTACATTCGAAAAATACACAATCGAAAAGACTCGAACGCTATAATTTAGCTCAAGAGGTGTCTATTTTGATTGAAAACATGCTATTGATCAGGACATATTGGTCTATAGACCCACATGATCTTGATATGTTAGCCAAGTTTTGAAGGCTAGGACTCATAAACACGAATTTTCTACTTAGAGCAGTTTCGAGTGTACATTCATTTAATACACACTCGAAAAGACTCGAACGCTATAATTTAGCTCAACCGGTGTCTATTTTATTGGAAACATGCTAATGATCAGGACATGTTGGTCTATAGACCCAGATGATCTTGATATCTTAGCAAAATTTTGAAATCTAGGCCTCATAAACAAGATTTGTCTACTTAGAGCAATTTCGAGTGTACATTCGAAAAATACACACTCGAAAAGACTCGAACGCGATAATTTAGCTCAAGAGGTGTCCATTTTGATTGAAAACATGCTACTGATCAGGACATGTTGGTCTATAGACCCACATGATCTTGATATGTTAGCCAAGTTTTGAAGGCTAGGCCTCATAAACACGAATTTTCTACTTAGAGCAGTTTCGAGTGTACATTCGAAAAATACACACTCGAAAAGACTCGAACGCTATAATTTAGCTTAAGAGGTGTCTATTTTGATTGGAAACATGCTAATGATCAGGACATGTTGGTCTATAGACCCACATGATCTTGATATTTTAGCCAAATTTTGAAGTCTAGGCCACATAAACAAGATTTTTCTACTTAGAGCAATTTCGACGGTACATTCGAAAAATACACACTCGAAAAGACTCGAACGCTATAATTTAGCTCAAGAGGTGTCTATTTTGATTGAAAACATGCTAATTATCAGGACATGTTGGTCTATAGACCCACATGATCTTGATATTTTAGCCAGGTTTTGAAGCCTAGGCCTCATAAACACGAATTTTCTACTTAGAGCATTTTCGAGTGTACATTCGAATGATACACACTCGAAAAAACTCGAACGCTATAATTTAGCTCAACAGGTTTCTATTTTTATTGGAAGCATGCTAATGATCAGGACATGTTGGTCTATAGACCCAGATGATCTTGATATTTTAGCAAAATTATGAAATCTAGGCCTCATAAACAAGATTTGTCTACTTAGAGCAGTTTCGAGAGTACATTCGAAAAATACACACTCGAAAAGACTCGAACGCTATAATTTAGCTCAAGAGGTGTCTATTTTGATTTAAAACATGCTATTAATCAGGACATGTTGGTCTATAGACCCACATGATCTTGATATGTTAGCCAAGTTTTGAAGGCTAGGCCTCATAAACACGAATTTTCTACTTAGAGCAGTTTCGAGTGTACATTCGAAAAATACACACTCGAAAAGACTCGAACGCTATAATTTAGCTCAAGAGGTGTCTATTTTGATTGGAAACATGCTAATTATCAGGACATGTTGGTCTATAGACCTAGATGATCTTGATATTTTAGCAAAATTTTGGAATCTTGGCCTCATAAACAAGATTTGTCAACTTAGAGCAGTTTCGAGTGTACATTCGAAAAATACACACTCGAAAAGACTCGAACGTTATAATTTAGCTCAAGAGGTGTCTATTTTGATTGAAAACATGCTATTGATCAGGACATGTTGGTCTATAGACCTACATGATTTTGATATGTTATCCAAGTTTTGAAGGCTAGGCCTCATAAACACGAATTTTCTACTTAGAGCAGTTTCGAGTGTACATTCAAATAATACACACTCGAAAAGACTCGAACGCTATAATTTAGCTCAAGAGGTGTCTATTTTGATTGAAAACATGCTAATGATCAGGACATGTTGGTCTATAGACCCACATGATCTTGATATTTTAGCCAAGTTTTGAAGCCTAGGCCTCATAAACACGAATTTTCTACTTAGAGCAGTTTCGAGTGTACATTCGAATAATACACACTCGAAAAACTCGAACGCTATAATTTAGCTCAACCGGTGTCTATTTTTATTGTAAAACATGCTAATGATCAGGACATATTGGTCTATAGACCCAGATGATCTTGATATTTTAGCTAAATTTTGAAGTCTAGGCCTCATAAACAAGATTTGTCTACTTAGAGAAGTTTCGAGTGTACATTCGAAAAATACACACTCGAAAAGACTAGAACGCTACAATTTAGCTCAAGAGGTGTCTATTTTGATTGAAAACATGCTAATTATCAGGACATGTTGGTCTATAGACCCACATGATCTTGATATGTTAGCCAAGTTTTGAAGGCTAGGCCTCATAAACACGAATTTTCTACTTAGAGCAGTTTCGAGTGTACATTCGAAAAATACACAATCGAAAAGACTCGAACGCTATAATTTAGCTCAAGAGGTGTCTATTTTGATTGAAAACATGCTATTGATAAGGACATATTGGTCTATAGACCCACATGATCTTGATATGTTAGCCAAGTTTTGAAGGCTAGGACTCATAAACACGAATTTTCTACTTAGAGCAGTTTCGAGTGTACATTCATTTAATACACACTCGAAAAGACTCGAACGCTATAATTTAGCTCAACCGGTGTCTATTTTATTGGAAAAATGCTAATGATCAGGACATGTTGGTCTATAGACCCGCATGATCTTGATATGTTAGCCAAGTTTTGAAGGCTAGGCCTCATAAACACGAATTTTCTACTTAGAGCAGTTTCGAGTGTACATTCGAAAAATACACACTCGAAAAGACTCGAACGCTATAATTTAGCTCAAGAGGTGTCTATTTTGATTGAAAACATGCTATTTATCAGGACATGTTGGTCTATAGACCCACATGATCTTGATATTTTATCCAAGTTTTGAAGCCTAGGCCTCATAAACACGAATTTTCTACTTAGAGCAGTTTCGAGTGTACATACGAATAATACACACTCGAAAAGACTCGAACGCTATAATTTAGCTCAAGAAATGTATATTTTTATTGGAAACATGCTAATGATCAGGACATGTTGGTCTATAGACCCAGATGATCTTGATATTTTAGCAAAATTTTGAAATCTAGGCCTCATAAACAAGATTTGTCTACTTAGAGCAGTTTCGAGTGTACATTCGAAAAATACACACTCGAAAAGACTCGAACGCTATAATTTAGCTCAAGAGGTGTCTATTTTGATTGAAAACATGCTAATGATCAGGACATGTTGGTCTATAGACCCACATGATCTTGATATTTTATCCAAATTTTGAAGTCTAGGCCACATAAACAAGATTTTTCTACTTAGAGCACTTTCGAGTGTACATTCGAAAAATACACACTCGAAAAGACTCGAACGCTATAATTTAGATCAATAGGTGTCTATTTTGATTGAAAACATGCTAATTATCAGGACATGTTGGTCTATAGACCCACATGATCTTGATATTTTATCCAAATTTTGAAGCCTAGGCCTCATAAACACGAATTTTCTACTTAGAGCAGTTTCGAGTGTACAATCGTATAATACACACTCGAAAAGACTCGAACGCTATAATTTAGATCAACAGGTTTCTATTTTTATTAGAAACATGCTAATGATCAGGACATGTTGGTCTATAGACCCAGATGATCTTGATATTTTAGCAAAATTTTGAAATCTAGGCCTCATAAACAAGATTTGTCTACTTAGAGCAATTTCGAGTGTACATTCAAAAAGTACACACTCGAAAAGACTCGAACGCTATAATTTAGCTCAAGAGGTGTCTATTTTGATTGAAAACATGCTATTGATCAGGACATGTTGGTATATAGACCTAGATGATCTTGATATTTTAGCCAAATTTTGAAGTCTAGGCCACATAAACAAGATTTTTCTACTTACAGCAGTTTCGAGTGTACATTCGAAAAATACACACTCGAAAAGACTCGAACGCTATAATTTAGCTCAAGAGGTGTCTATTTTGATTGAAAACATGCTATTGATCAGGACATGTTGGTCTATAGACCCACATGATCTCGATAAGTTAGCCAAGTTTTGAAGGCTAGGCCTCATAAACACGAATTTTCTACTTAGAGCAGTTTCGAGTGTACATTCGAAAAATACACACTCGAAAAGACTCGAACGCTATAATTTAGCTCAAGAGATGTATATTTTTATTGGAAACATGCTATTGATCAGGACATGTTGGTCTATAAACCCAGATGATCTTGATAGTTTTAGCAAAATTTTGAAATCTATGCCTCATAAACAAGATTTGTCTACTTAGAGCAGTTTCGAGAGTACATTCGAAAAATACACACTCGAAAAGACTCGAACGCTATAATTTAGCTCAAGAGGTTTCTATTTTGATTTAAAACATGCTATTGATCAGGACATGTTTGTCTATAGACCCACATGATCTTGAGATGTTAGCCAAGTTTTGAAGGCTAGGCCTCATAAACACGAATTTTCTACTTAGAGCATTTTCGAGTGTACATTCGAAAAATACACACTCGAAAAGACTCGAACGCTATAATTTAGCTCAAGAGGTGTCTATTTCGATTGAAAACATGCTATTGATCAGGAAATATTGGTCTATAGACCCACATGATCTTGATATTTTAGCCAAGTTTTGAAGGCTAGGCCTCATAAACACGAATTTTCTACTTAGAGCAGTTTCGAGTGTACATTCATTTAATACACACTCGAAAAGACTCGAACGCTATAATTTAGCTCAACCGGTGTCTATTTTTATTGGAAACATGCTAATGATCAGGACATGTTGGTCTATAGACCCAGATGATCTTAATATCTTAGCAAAATTTTGAAATCTAGGCCTCATAAACAAGATTTTTCTACTTAGAGCAGTTTCGAGTGTACATTCGAAAAATACACACTCGAAAAGACTCGAACGCTATAATTTAGCTCAAGAGGTGTCTATTTTGATTGA
>NW_020623933.1:0-3865 GCF_003573695.1 Papaver somniferum
TCTGAAGCTAGAAAATGGCAACTTAGAGCTAAGGAAAATGGCTTTAAGTGGAGAGATGCTAACACTGGGTATTTTCACAGGATTTCTAGTTCCAGAAAGAAGAGAAACACCATTGCTAAGCTCCAAATAGATGGTGTTGACTGTTTTGATCAAACTGCAATCAAAGAAGAAATCAAGAATTACTATGTGAATTTGTTCTCTGACCAAAGTAGTGTTTTTTCTTCATTAAGTTCTCTGAATTTTCCAAGTGTTTGTGAGGACAAGAAGAATTGGTTGGAAAGAAGTTTCACAGAAGATGAAGTTTGGAGTGTTATAAAAAAATGGGAGTTAATAAATCACCAGGGCCTGACGGTTTTTCAGTTGAATTCTATAAGAAGTGTTGGAAGACTATCAAAGGTGATTTTATGAAAATATTAGATGATTTTTTCAGGTATGGTTCTCTAGAATGGAGACTTAACTATTCTTTCATTACTCTCATTCCTAAAAAAGAAGATTCTTGTACTCCAAAACATTTTAGACCTCTAAGTTTAATTGGGAGTGCTTACAAGATTATCTCCAAGTTGCTGCCTGAGAGACTGAAAACAGTGATGCCTTCACTCATTTCAGATTTTCAGGGAGCTTTTATTCATGATAGACAAATTCTAGATGGTGTACTCATTTCTAATGAGTGTGTGGCTAGTAGAATGAAGTCTAACGTGTCAGGTATCTTATGCAAAATTTATATGGAGAAAGCTTTTGACAATATCAATTGGCAAGCTCTCTTTTGTATTATTCACAAACATGGTTTTGGTGAAAAGTGGATTGGATGGATTAAATGGTGTGTTTCCTCATCTCATCTGTCATTCCTTGTGAATGGTAGTTATACTGAGAAGTTCAAGCCAAGCAAAGGTCTTAGACAAGGAGATTCACTCTCGCCTTATCTCTTTCTTCTTGTGGTGGAAATTCTCTCCAAGTTAATGAATGATGCAGTTGAGAGAGGGCAGATAAGTGGCTTCAAAGTAGCAGAAACTGGAACTATCATTTCTCATCTTCAATTTGCAGATGACACCCTTATCTTTTTGAATGCAGATCCTAATGAAGTTACAATACTTTTCATCATTCTTTCTATATTTGAAGCTTTGACAGGTATGAGACTAAATCTTGAGAAAAGCAATATGATTAGTGTGGGTGCAGATGGTGTTATTGAAGCTCTTGCTAAAGAGTTAGGTTGTAGAACTGAGAAGTTACCAATTAAATACCTTGGTCTTCCTATTGGATTAACTTCAAGAATTGTATCTATTTAGGTTTCAGTTTTGGAAAAGATGGAGAAGAAACTTGCTACTTGGAAGAGAAAGTATTTAAATAAAATTGGAAGACTAGTTCTTATAAAACATTGTCTCTCAAGCTTACGTATTTATTACTTATCTTTGTTTAATTTGCCAGTATTTATGGAAAAGAAGATGGAAGCTTTAATGAGGAACTTTTTATGGGGCACTACTCAAGAGAAAAGAAAAACGGTTTGGGTGGGATGGAAAACGATATGCATGTCAAAACAATGTGGGGGTTTAGGTATGAAAAGCTTAAGAGCAACTAATAAGGCTCTTTCGGTCTAATGGATTTGGAAGTAATCTAAACAAAAGCAAGCTCTTGGGAGAAGGATAATTCAACAGAAGATGCAAGCTTCATAAGGTGTAATTTTACCCAATAGATGATGATGATGCTCAAGGGAGAAGTCTTTGGAGAAATGTTACAAGATTGGTCCCTGAAATTCAAGGACCAATGAATTTTCAACTGAAAAATGGTAAGGGTATTAAATTCTGGTATGAAAAATGGTTGGTGAATGGGTGTCTTAAAGATCTTTTTCCAGTTATATTCAAAGCTTTTCATAATAAACAAGCAACTGTGGCTGATATGATTCATGAAAGCAACTGGATTGGTGTGTTCAAACATAGTGTAAATGCTAATGAACAGTTGGAGTGGGATCTTTTAAGAAGAGATTTTGGAATTGTTCCTTTGCTGACCGAAGGTGATGATGAAATTAAAATTTTCGGAGACAACTTCTCAACTAAGGTGTGTTATGAAGCTATGGCAGGCACTATGGAAGTTTGCTCGTTCAGTAAGCACCTATGGAAGAAAACAATTCCTGCTAAAGTTAGCTTTCTGTTTTGGGCAGTGTTCAATAATTCTTTGCCTACTCGAGATGTGCTGATACACAGAGGAGTGTAAGTTGAAAGTGCTAACTGTGTTATGTGCGGTCTGGTGGACGAAACTACAGACCATTTATTCATTCACAGTTCTAAAACTTTCGAAGTTTGGGACTATTTTATCAAGGCTTTTCATGTCTCATGGCCTGTTCCAGGTAAGGTTTTGCAGCTTTTTAATGCTTGTGAATGGAATGTATTGAATGGCAGGAGTAAGGAAATATGGAGATTACTGCATTTTGCTTTGTTATGGGTTGTATGGGACGAAAGAAACAGTCGAGTTTTCGGAGAAAGGCACAAGTCGGTATATGAGATTATTCTTCACATTAAGCAGATGCTCATACTATGGTGTTGTGAGCAGGACACTTTTCGTTTCATTAACAGTTCGCAAGCTTTTCATAACTAGGAGACTGTAATACACATGTAATCTAGTCAGTTGATGACTACCTTGTATTGGCTTTTGACTGGCTTTTTTCTTAATATAAACTTTTCACTTGCAAAAAAAAATAAAAAAATGAAGAGTCGTGCAATTGTGCGTACGACGTACGTATTTGTTGTAGGGATGCACAGGTACCGTCCCGTCCCATGGAATCGTCCCGGAACCGCAAGAACCATACCGGTACCGTCCCGGAACCGTGATCAGATGGGACAGGTACAAGTACTAAAACTGGTACCGTGCTTAAAGTAGGTGCGAGTAACGGTTCTATGCTATTCCTGTCCCGTCCCGTACCGTAGTACCAAGGATCTATAGCCGTTGAAATTAGGGTTAAATCCTAGCCGGTGATAGCAGGGTTTATACCCCTTCTCCATCGTATTCCCTTCATATCTTGTTTCCTCTCTCAGGTTTTCTTCATTTTCCTCTCAGAGAAGAGGCGAGAGGCCATCGAAGCACCACCATGTTCTAAGTTCTAATCATCATCATCAGTTCTAAGTTCTAATCATCATCACCAGTTTTAAGTTCTCACACCATCTTCTGAGCCACCGCACCACCATCTTCGTTTTCTATTTACTGCAAGATTAACCCTAGAAATCAAATCACCTCCTTCTCATTATCTTGGATCAAAATCATTTTCATTAAAGACAAAATATCATCCTGGTACATCTTCTTCGGGTATAATTAACAAAACCTAACATTTTCCATAATTTCATTTTGTTTTTATTCATGTATCCTGGTTTACTTGTCTAATGATTTAATTGAAAGGGTTCAAATCGTATAATTTGGGGTATATATTTGTGAAATTGCAAATGAGATATGGATAAATAGGGAATATCAGGGTGTATTTCTCTACTTTGGGTTTGTAATTTTTAAGTTAATCTTGTCAAGTGTGGTAAAAAATTGTTGGTCTGTGAGATTTTTTGCCTTTTGTTGAAATGGGGGTTTGTTGTCTGGCTATGTGTAGTATCTGAATGTTGGTTGTTTTAATGTTCTAACTCTGGTGTTTTTTAACTTGTTTTTTTCATTTCAAATGGATGCAAATGCAACTCAAAGTCAAGCTGCAACTGAAGTTGGTTCCTCTATTGACCCAACATTTGCACCTGTACCTTCTGCTGATGCTCAGCAAGCTGCTCAAGGAGATACAGATGAAGCTACAACTCCTGCTGTTGATGTAGCCAAGAAGACGAAATCCAGTTCAAAAGCGTGGAAGGATTTTATAAAATTAGATGAGGAATGGGCACAATGTAAG
>NW_020623934.1:0-261 GCF_003573695.1 Papaver somniferum
CTTAACTCAGGTTGCAAGATTACCATATACAGACCCGATGTTCTCGTTCGGGCGAGGTTCTAGGTGTCAAATATATCATATTGGATGAAACTACAACTTATCCCTTAACTCAGGTTGCAAGATTACCATATACAAACCCGATGCTCTCGTACGGACGAGGTTCTAGGTGTCAAATATATCAGATTGGATGAAACTGCAACTTATCACTTAACTCAGGTTGCAAGATTACCATATACACACCCGATGTTCTCGTCCGGGCGA
>NW_020623935.1:0-1948 GCF_003573695.1 Papaver somniferum
AAAAAAAAAGACACTTTGGAGTTCAAGATAGGTACAAGATATTACACGTTGTCTGAAATTCCTCAACAATCTATAGTCCATGTTACGTCAACCTAGGCACGACCACTCTTATAAACCTTAATAGATATTTACAACATTAATAGTAATGTGATGGCCTGGTTAGCATGTGTATTGGTATATTAACCCCCAAAACCCAAGCCAAGGTCTTTTCAGATCTTAATGATCTTTATCTACAGAAATAGAAAACAAACTATTAAGAACCAGTCAATATTGAATGATGAACTCAGAAATATATATATATATATCAATATTGTGTTACTTAGAGCAACCAAAAGAAGGGAGGTTTCAACAAGAGTTCTCAAAGGGAAGTTTGACTATAAGACTCTACGGTACTTCAACAAACTATCTTTACGTCCCTAAAAAGAAAATAAAACAAATGAACTTAAGAGCACAAATTGAATCCTTGATGAATTTGGGTTTCCAACATAGAAATAAGAAAATTAATTGTGCATACCATACATATACTTTATGCTAAAGAAGCCTAAATCATGTGTCAGAAATAGGCTGAACCCAGATTTCGACCGTAGTGCAAGTTGCTTGATAAAAAAAGTTCAACTTCACTACCAAGGTCAGGGACGGAGCTTAGTATAGTTTATGGGGCCCCCGCCTCTCCTGTTTCTCGTTAATTCATTATAAATTCATAGGAACTTCTGTTATTTAAAAGAAAAAATTGTTAGTTGGTCCCGCTTGAATTTATATTTTGCCTAATTAGTCTCCCCTAAAAACTATTTCTGGCTCCGTCCCTGACCAAGATAACACACAATATATGACATGACAAATGAAAATAAACCACATACAAAAACATAGCAAGTACTGAGTGCCATGAAACATGACCATTGATAAGCAAAACCACAACCTACATTCTATTATGTATGAACCATCTAAAATTCTCCAAAAAAATTGAAAGGAAGTACCATTTGCATTTCATAAATTTCTAAAATGATACTCTCAGTATTTAGCTATGAATTATATTGTTAGGTTTCGCCAGCTTTTCCACCAAGCTTTATCCATTTAAAATACTACTCATTGTTTTTACTTTAAGATTACACCTAGCTACCTAGAGGTACACAAAACCTGCAAAACTCATGAGTGGGAAATTTGAAGTCGAAATGGATTCACTATTGTAGGGAATCACATTGACTGCCATATGAAAATATAATCAACACGGTATAAAAATCGAGTCTGATAACTAAACCACGCAAAAGAGCAAAATAATAAAATACTCTAGACGATATGAAGACAACTGTATCAAAATAAAAGATATACAAATACATCTTCAAAGCCTACATGTTTTATACATGGAAAATGCGCAGAGCAAATTATGGCATATCGAAACATTGAGATTAAGGCTTCAAAGTTGCAAAAAATTAAATAAAAGGAATTTACTTAATTTTTTAGGTCTCCACATACAGTCTTCTGCCCTATGTATTAGTATCTGGATTGATCTTAGTAAGGCTAGGAGTGATTTGGACATGCTAAACCATACTTGGCGTCATCAGCAAAAGCTACTATTATAATTCAAAATCCTAGTAACACCTGATCCAAGCCATATGCTTTTTAGAGATCCATGTTGATCTTTCTTATGGAAAATAGCTGACATTATTGGAGTTCCCTATAAGCATACCGCAGGGAGTACTGCTGAGCCTTTCAGCGATTTGATAAATAACCCGAGAAGTATCAGCTGAGCCGGATAATGGTAGTCTACAAATTACAATATATTTTCTAATTAAAGATATTGACTCAACTACAATTTCAGTAAAAAATCGTCACCCTTAAATCAATCCAAAGAGAAATATGGTTTAAGATCTGTAGATCACAACATTTCACAATGTGGATTTCCATTGTTCCTTTACACGATGCATAACCATATGGTCTATCACAGATAATC
>NW_020623936.1:0-2556 GCF_003573695.1 Papaver somniferum
GTGTGAGTTATTTAAAGAAAAAATAAACTTAATATGATGATATCAATAATATATACAACATTAGTTATCCAAGAGGACGTCGTATGGTGGTTTAGATGCTTGGTTAGTGAGTTTGAGATCTCTCTCACCTTCACCTTCAAATCTCTTCAGTCGTCTTTGTTTCATAAAATTTACAACACGTCTAATATTCGGTCGTGTATGCTCGGAAGGAAGTAAAGCCCAAAAAGTGGAGTCTTTGAAAAGTAAAAGTTAAAGAATTTATGGCGAATTAAGCGGACGTATCATTCGGAATACGTAAAATTTGTGAACGGTTCGCGAATAATCCGGAAATGCCACATAATACGCGACTTGGGTTCGGAGTTGCAAACGTACGCGAATAAGACGGTAAAATTCGTGATACGGAAAAATTCGCGAATCATTCGCGAACTTACTAACTAGGCGTTGGTGTTTGTTCAGAACACTGTTTCTTTCTCGCACAAACTCCAAAACCATGGCACGGACGAGGATTTTTTTAATCAACAGGCCAAGCTTGCATGAATCCTGGTGTCCCCCTGCGATCCTATTTAATGTGGCGTGATACTAGGATGCCATGTGCATGAAATTGAAGAGTCTACCTGTTTGGTGAAATTATTTTATACTGCTGGGTAAGAATGATAAAACTATTTTGAAGACCTTTACAATGCTGATGCGGTCAACCCACCAGTCAATCTGGCAGCCCCCGGAACCCGAGGACCTGCGAGAGGAGGACTTTCCCACCATTCTCGAATGTGAGGTAAAAGAGGTCCTAAGAGGTACTAAACGTGGGAAGGGGCTGGGATCTGATACCATCCCGATTGAGGTGTGGAAGTCCCTGATAGACGAAGGGATTAGTTGGCTAACCAAGATCTTCAACATCTACCGTTCAAATAAGATGCCAAACGAGTGGTGAAGAAGTATCACCGTGCCAATCTTTATGAACAAAGGGGACATACAGAGTTGTACTAATTACAGGGGCATCAAACGTATGAGCCACACAATGAAACACTGGGAACGTGTTATCGATCGTCGGTAACGAGGGAAATCGGGTGTTACGAAGAATCAGTTTGGGTTTATGCCAGGAAGATCCGCCACTGAAGCGATTTTCCTAGATAGATAGATGATGGAGCGCTATTCCGAAAAAATGCGTCACCTGCATATGGTGTTCATAGACCTGGAAAAGGCTTATAACAAAGTCCCACGGGAGGTAATGTGGTGGGCATTCGAGCAGAAGCGGGTATCATCTAAATATATATCCCTCATCAAGAATATGTATGAGGGAGCGGTCACAGGGGTCAGGACGTGTGACGGTGTCTCAGATGACTTCCCTATCAACATCGGACTACCCCAAGGGTCAGCTTTGATCCTGTATCTGTTTGCGCTAGTACTGGACCAAGTTACAAAGCATATACAGGGGGAGATCCCTCGGTGCATGCTCTTTGCGGATGATATAACACTTATTGGGGAGTCCAAGCAAGAGGTCGAAGGTAAGCTGGAGCTGTGGCGCCAGACTCTGAAATCGAAGGGCTTTAGAATCAGTAGAACAAAGACTGAGTATCTGAAGTGGGATTTTGAAGAAACCGGGAGGGATGATGGAGAACTGCGACTGGACGGCCAGATTGTACCAAGGAAAGATTCCTTTCGATACCTGGGATCTGTGATCGAGAGTGATGGGGAAATACAGGAGGATATTAGACACATATCCCAGTCAGGATGGGCTAAATGGAGACTGGCGACTGGGGTCCTCTGTGATCGTAAGGTCCCTGTTAAACTGAAAAGAAAATTCTACAGGACAACAATAAGGCCAGCGATGCTGTACGGAGCTCAATGATGGGCAACTAGAAGCTCATACCTCCTAGAAATCCATGTGACGGAAATGAGGATGCTTAGGTGGGCATGTGGGCATACAAGGCACGATAAAATCAGAAATGACTGTGTCCGTGGGAAACTCGGGGTAGCATCAATGAAGGATATATTGGCACAACATCGGCTACGTTGGTTCGGGCATCTCCAACGAAGACCACCTGGCGCCCCAGTTCGTTTATGACGCATCACAAGGCCGGAAGGAAGAATGAAGCGTCCGGGACGACCGGAACTCACTTGGGATGAATTGATAAAGCGAGACCTGACTGACCGAGGATTGGACATAGAGTTGGCATTGTACAGAAGGGCGTGGAAAGCAGCGATCCACGTGAAAGAGGTATGTACGCGAGGTACGTGAGATGACCCTATTACCTTTGAATTTCTGTCTTTTATATTAGTAGGATTGTTTAAACCGCGAACATGTAAACAACCATAGCAGAATTGTGAATGGGGGAGACCCCCCAGTAACTCTGCAGCTAGCGGGGTCGTGAATGGGGGAGACCCCCCAATAGCCCTGCAGCCGGGACATGAAATATGTGGATACATCACTGCATGGTCGCGAACGCGTAATCCCACTGAAGTGATGCCCACTGTACCCTCTGTACCGAAAGCAAACAAGTATGTATCAAGGATTATTCCTTACCTTCGGATGGGTTATGTCTAGGCCCGCAGGCAACC
>NW_020623937.1:0-677 GCF_003573695.1 Papaver somniferum
GTCTTTCATCCTTCTTCTATTGTGAAATTTGACTTCCTTAATATTTTCTTGAACCAACGTACATAGAAATGCAATTTTTACTAGACGTGTTGCCTTAGAACATATTAATTATAATTACAATACATTTTTCAAACTTTTTCTGTTAAAGATGAGTTTATCTAGTGTACAATTTAGTCTCAGAAATCAATTTCCGACTTATAACGAAATGTGTAGACTTTTTTGAGTTAACTTATATAAAATTCAACATTTTTATGAACTCTTTCTTTTTTTGTTGGCTTTGTCTATCTATCTGATTCAAGATGGATGAAATTTGTTAGGATTTGGATTAGTTCTGCATGGTCTTTCATCCTTCTTCTATCGTGAAATTAGACTTCCATCATATTTTCTTGAATCAACGTACATAGAAATGCAATTTTTACTAGACGTATTGCCTAAGAACATATTTTTATAATTACAATACATTTTTCAAAATTTTTCTTTTAAAGATGAGTTTATCTAGTTTACAATTTAGTCTCAGAAATCAATTTCCGACTCATAACGAAATGTGTAGACTTTTTTGAGTTAACGTATATAAAATTCAACATTTTTATGAACTCTTTCTTTTTGTGTTGTGTTTGTCTTTCTATCTGATTCAAGATAGATGAAATTTGTTAGGATTTGGATTAGTTCTGCATGGT
>NW_020623938.1:0-783 GCF_003573695.1 Papaver somniferum
AGGAACCAATTGATAAACCAGACTTATATTCCCGAAGAACAACTCAGTATTATCAATCACCTCACAATAATCTTAATCGACGCGGCGAAAGAAGATATTGTGGAATCACAAACGATGAGACGAAGATGTTTGTGATTACTTTTATATCTTGCCTATCGGAGATATCAATCTCAAGCCAATCGTTATGATTGTACTCAACACGATAGAATCAGCAAGATCAGATCACACAACGACAAGAAAGTAGTATCGGTCTGGCTTCACAATCCTAATGAAGCCTTCAAGTCGTTAACCTACAGGATCTCGAAGAAACCTAAGGTTAAAGGAGAATCGATTCTAGATTATACAACTAGTATCATATAGGAGGTGTGGGGATTAGGTTTCCCAGTTGATTGAGTTATCCCTTATATAGTCTTTCAAATCAGGGTTTGCACTCAATGTTAGCTTAGTAACAAAGCATTCAATATTCACCGTTAGATGAAAACCTGATTAGATTCAAGCTAATACCTTTCAACCGTTAGATCGAAAACTTAGCTTATTATGCACAAATGAAATGCAGGATTTTAGGTTTGTGTAACCGTACCCAAACATGTACATTTGTTGGTTCAACAATAGTTAACCAAATGGTTAGACATATGAGCACTTTCATATCAAACATATTCTTCTTCACCATAACTAGTTCAAATGACTCAAATGAACTAGTTAGAGAGTTGTTCAATTGCTTAGATCTTATAGAAGTATACAAGACACAATCGAAGCAAAAACGATTTGATTCACTCGAATCGA
>NW_020623939.1:0-559 GCF_003573695.1 Papaver somniferum
AAGACCCCAAAAACTTACAAACTACTTGAATCTGAAATAAACAACATTAGGAAATTCTAATGACAAAAGGAAATCAGGCCTTTCATCATAATTTAAACCTTCACCATTACGAAGATAACATCCCCTTTTAGCCATCTTGTCTGCTGCAAAATTAGCCTCACGATAAGTATGAACAAAACGAATAGAGTCATAATTGTTTTGTATTCTTCTCCATCTGTGCTTGACAAACCAAGGAAGATTTGTACCCGTCAATGTCTTAATTGTTCCCATTGAATCAGAACGAATAACCACTTTTTTAACATTCCACTTCATAGCCCACTCCAAACCAACAATAATACCATAAAGTTCAGCTAAGAAATTAGTAGTAGAACCCAAACCAATATTCATAGCACCCAAAAAATTACAATCAGCATCACGAACAACAACACCAGCTCCAGCTATACCCGGATTTCATTTGGCTGCTCCATCACAACATAATAAAATTTCATCCCTATTTGGCGGACTCCAAAAGCACTCAATTGGCTGAACCTGCTTAACCTTCCTATGCATCACACGGAAA
>NW_020623940.1:0-435 GCF_003573695.1 Papaver somniferum
TTTTAACCTTAGCTAGTTACAAATTGGTATCTTACAAAAACATTTTTATTTTGTAGTTTCTACATTATTAAAGTCATCAGAAAATTAAACAAACCGCCCTAGAAAATGCATGCCAAAATCAAAAAACAAAGTAAGCTTGCACTTACAAATTAGAGAAAACCTATATTCAAATTAACTTATCATCACCTACAAAATTAAAATAAATAGGAAATCAATAACAAAATCAAAACATGCATCCAAACACAAATCCGAGAAAATAACTTAACTTACGGATCAGACTTAGCACATACAAATTCAATTAGCTTTCATGATCAAATGAACAGTGAGAACCCATATTAAAACCCTAAATAATATAAACGCACAAATGGAAGAGAGAACTTACCATGTTCTTAGGGTTTATAATTGAGAACGGGATACAAGAGAAAACGAAAAATT
>NW_020623941.1:0-610 GCF_003573695.1 Papaver somniferum
GGACCCTTACCGCTGTGGGTTCTTAAAGTTCCCCCTTACAAGCGTGGTGATAAAAAATTTGGAGAGACTAAACTAAGTATAGGTTGACAATTCTGTTATACACTGATTTTAAATTAAGTGAAATAATCAGTGAACGATCAAAAATTACATTCAATAGGGTATTCCTATGGAGCGCGGAGCGGAAGTAAGAAGAACAAAAACGGAAGGTGGAAAAGCGCCCGCACTACTCCCCGCCTGGGCCCCACTCCTCCCCGGGCGAACCCCACTTCGCCCAGAAGAGGAGAGGGAGAGGGCGCGGGAGCCTTTCATTCTTCCGTTTATGTTCTTCTTACTACCGCTCCATTTCTCAATGGCAATTCAAAATTAATAACCTCATGGCAGTACACGGGTTGTCCTCGGAAAACAGGCACAATAAACACTCCAGAACCGTCGCAAACCATCGGCAAAACAAAACACGAATAACATCGGAAACACAGTATAGAAAACGAAGCCGAGCCGGTTTAATAGGGTATTTCAATGGAGCGCTGCCCGGAACTAAGAAGAACAAAACCGGATACAGAGAGCGGTGGTGGGGGCGGGCGCGCGGAGGAGCGGCGGGTGAAGGGGAGCC
>NW_020623942.1:0-324 GCF_003573695.1 Papaver somniferum
GATAACGTCTTCAGGAACAAACAACAAGTTTACCCTGACTATATAAAGGATATGACTTACCGGCAAGCTCGTATCAGGATAATTAATGCTCCTAGAAAGCTTGCTCTGCTAGTATAGAGCCACAAAGTTAATTATTCCTAATTACAATCGCTCATATTCCATGGTCGAATCCACGACTGGTCTCATGGAATGACAATAACAATTGTTCTGATTCTATGATCGAATCCAAAGCTTGATCTCATAGAATAACAATAACTATATTATCTCATTACTCCGATTTCATGATCGAATCCACAACTGGTCTCATAAATGGTAATAGATAAA
>NW_020623943.1:0-664 GCF_003573695.1 Papaver somniferum
ATGTTCATGACTTCTTTATCTTACCTATCGGAGAAACAAGTTCTCAAGCCAATCAAATCGATTGTACTCGTACGATAGAAAAGTAAGATCGGATCACACAACTACGATAAAAGTAGTATTGGTCTGGCTTCACAATCCCAATCAAGCATTTAAGTCGTTAACCCGAATTTAGAGAAGAAACTCAAGGGTTAATGGAGATCGACTCTAGCGAGCGCAGTAGTATCACACAGACGTGTGGGGATTAAGTTTTGCTCTAGCTACATGTCTCCTATATATAACCTTTCAAATCAGGGTTTTTTCTTAGATATTAAGCAAACTCTATCCATCGTTAGACGAAACCTTATTTAGATTCAAGATAATATTTCTCAACCGTTAGATCGGAAAACAAAGCTTGTCAAACACACTTGTTGTAAACGTTTTCTAAGTTCGTGAAAACCGGCCCAAACGTGTACGCTTATGTTGGTTCAACATAGTAACCAAAAGGCAACCATATGATCTTCTCATATTGACCTGGTTTCTCATTCATCATAACTAGTTCACTTGACTCAAACGAACTAGTTAGAGAGTCATTCAATTGCTATGAGATCTTATGTAACTACACAAGACACAATTGAAGTAAGATGATTCGATTCGATTGAATCGGCTCAATGAACATTATAACCAC
>NW_020623944.1:0-2305 GCF_003573695.1 Papaver somniferum
AAACATTTTGTATTTTATTTTTTATTTTCTCCTCTAGTTATGATCATAAGAAAACAAACTAAAAATCGAAAACTATGTTGTTGTTCATATCTACCAGTACTACGAGTACGTATGAGTTGTTGTTATTGCTGTTCATACTCTTCGTATTCTTGTTATGTCAGGTTTTTCAATGATGTATATTATTCACATATAAATTAGGAGTTATTCTGTATCTCAACACAAGTCATTCCCAATCACAATTTTGATGACGACATGTCGCATGTTGAGTCAAATCTTAATGTTCTAATCCAATCATTAACGTAGAGCCTCATATTAGATTCAAATCCGTCATAACACATCCGGAATCTTATCTCATTATCACGAAAAGAGATTATACAATCAGGTCTACCACTGGTTCAGTGCAATACACAAACCGTCTTCAATGCTTAAAATAGCAGCGATCTATTTTATGATACGATGAGTGGAAAAACAATCAGGTCTACCACTAGTTTGTGAAAAACTAAAAGCTTTTATTTTACGGAAAATGGGTCATTTGTCCAAATATTTTTAAATCACGGTTCAAATGGACGAGTAAAAAATAGTTTGGGTGAAATGGCCAAAAAAAAAATAGCAAGGATGAAACTGGATACATCCTGAGTAAATTAAAAATAAGAAAAAAATATTTGAAAATGGGCCCGATGAAACTGGTTACATCCTGCCTATTTTTACATTTTTATCCATTTAAACAGTATCAAAATCTAACTGTCCATTTTACCCAGGAATTGGTGATTTTGGTCTTTTTAACCAATTTTGTATTTATTTTATCATACGATCAGTGAGAGCATACCTGCATGGCTGCATGTAGATTAATTAGAAGTTGTACCTTGTACGATCAAATTTGAGTTCAAAACTCAAAACTTATGGTTAGAATTGTTGAATCACACAACTTCATTTATTATTCTCAAAAAAGTAAAATAGTACTCCCTCAGTTCTTAAATAATAGGTCGGTTTCTATAAATAACTGTTTCAAAAAAATAGGTTGGTTTCCTAATTGGGAAAGTCAAATGTTACTTCGGTTTTGTGGGACCACTTTTCTCTTAACTTCTTTTGATGACAAGTGTCATAGAGACCATTTCACTTTACTTCTTTTACTGACAAGTGTCATGGGGACCATTTCACTTCACTTATTTTATTGACAAATATCATGAGGATCACTTTCAATGATCGGTTCTCTTAATTTCCTTAATTTTCTCTAAAATCAAAACCAGCCTATTAAAAAAGAACGGAGGGAGTACATTATATTATACACAAAATTGGTTAAAAATACCAAAATCAAGAATTCCTGGGTGAAAAGGACATTTAGATTTTGATACTGTTTAAATGGACAAAAATGTAAAAATAGCCAGGATGTAAACAGTTTCATCCTACGCATTTTCAAATATTTTTTTTTATTTTTAATTTACATCAGGATGCATCCAGTTTCATTCTTACTATTTTTTAAGTTTAAGTCAGGATGAATCCAGTTTCTTCCTTGTTTTTTGATGTTCATTTCACCCATACTAATTTTTTACTCGTCCATTTGAACCATGTTCTAAAAATATTTGGACAAATGACCCATTTTCCGTACATTATAGGAAGCTGATCATCAAGGTTTTTAAAACGTGAATCACCTACACCAAAATTTATGACCATTTTTTGTGCATACAGTACTAATCCCTTTATATTATTCAAAGCCACTGTTCGTCACCAACCATAAACATGTAGCTCTGGATGTAGGCTTGTTAGTTAAGCATCCATAAGTTATGGTCATGAAATCAAATAAGGATATAGCTGCCCTCCCCCCTCCCAATTCGACGTTGCCATTACCCAGTGGTATCTTTGTGGTTTGCAAATTGCTTGAGCCACTTTCTTACCTGCTAACCGATTTCGGATCCTAAACAAAGGAACCTTCCCCAATACAAACTCACCTGTGGTGGCAGGGGTAGGAAATGATTCTTGAATATTAGAGTGCCTAGTGCTTGTATATCCCCAAGGCCCCAAGGTGCATGTGGCTCCGCCATTACAAATTACAACACAGCAAGCAGCCATTGACAATAAGTTTCCTTTTTCTATAAAGTTAATCCATTGTCACCAATCACCTGAGAAAAACTAACCAAAGAAAAAAAGCCAATTCTTTGAAGCCAGGCACTTAACCAGACACCTAAGACTGAGAATAACGTAATCATGCTCTTCAGCTAGACTTGAGTAGTGAGACGCAAAACCCATATACAACACTGGATAGTGGGTACTTCTGCATGTTCTATTGTCGTCCATAATTAAAACATGA
>NW_020623945.1:0-816 GCF_003573695.1 Papaver somniferum
TGCTGTCAAAAGACAGTCAATACTAGGGGTATTTCTGTTAGCAAGCTGTTTTTCTTTCTTTTCTATTGTATGCATTGGACTCAACTCAACCTAGAAACATGTTATTTGATTAGGACACAAGGTGGATTCTAAGCTTTGGCTTAGCCACAAATCCTTTGCAATCACTTATAATTTCAGTTTACTTCCCTTGCTGTTTTACTTGTCTGTTTTTCTTGCTTTTTGAAGTTGCTGTGCACTGAAAATAGTGCACAAAATCCCCCTGCCCTTGGCTCTCAGCCTTGGTTCCTTGCTTTCCGCCTTAGTGTCTTGTGCTCTGTCTCCATTGCTAGCTTAGGAAACTCTCTAGTTTGCTCCCACTCCCTGCGGAATGACCCCCTGCTTACCTTCTATATCATAACTTGGCCTTGTATACTTGCAAGCTTCTGTGTGTCTTTGCTTGTCACACCAAGTTTTTGGCGCCGCTGCCGGGGAGTGGTGCTGCCATCTGCTGTTACCTGAGCTGCTGTTGCTGCTGCTGCTGCTAAGCCAAAGCCTGTTGCTGCTGTTGCTGCTGCTGCTGCTGCTGCCAAGCCAACTGGGCTCGCCTATTTCTGTTGCTGCCGGGCTTGTGCAACCTTTGCTGCTGGGCTTGAACCAACTGAGCTGGGCTTAGTAACCTCAATCTTGCTGGGCTTGCAACTTCTGCTGCTGGGCTTGAGCGTGCGCTACTTAGGACGATCCTAAAGCCCAACTGGGCTGTGCAACTAAAAGGGGACTAAAAGCCTATTTTTGGGCTTCCCTCCAAAAAACAAGTAAGCCTAACCCATGAGTTAACCC
>NW_020623946.1:0-267 GCF_003573695.1 Papaver somniferum
CTTACTTAGAGCAGTTTCGAGTGTACATTCGAAAAATACACACTCGAAAAGACTCGAACGCTAATTTAGCTCAAGAGGTGTCTATTTTGATTGAAAACATGCTAATTATCAGGACATGTTGGTCAATAGACCCACATGATGTTGATATTTTAGCCAAGTTTTGAAGTCTATGCCTCATAAACAATATTTTCTACTTAGACAAGTTTCGAGTGTACATTCGAATAATACACACTCGAAAAGACTCGAACGCTATAATTTAGCTCAACA
>NW_020623947.1:0-506 GCF_003573695.1 Papaver somniferum
GATCTGGGGAAATATGTTCGGGTTTGAAAAATATTCACCTGATATAGTAAGAATTTTTTATGTTAATATTAATATTAATCATGAAAATCTTACTTTTAGTACTTTGATTGGAAGTATTGTTCATCATATCGACAGAAAGATGACATCAAAAATCATCAATTACAAAGTGAAAGGAAATCATATGATTACCGGTTCTGAAATTGAGCATTTTTTTTGCTAGGTCAAAATGGTTTATTAAAGAAAAAAAACGTAATTACAAGAATTACAAAATGGGAGGCTCTAGGCCTCCCCACCCCCATAAACCATAGGGGCATAAAACTCTAAAAATTCATAAAGAAAACTCCTAAACACTTTAACAAATAGCATAAAGAAGAAAAAATAAGAAAATTAAAATCGTTTTCGCCCCTTATTTCCGACTCTAAAATTCTTCTTCTTGGGAATGAGACCAGCAATTATTTGAGTCAAATCATAGTCTCCATAAGTCTCCTTGTATTCATCTTCATAAT
>NW_020623948.1:0-2460 GCF_003573695.1 Papaver somniferum
TAACTGAATTGTGTTAGTGTTTCTTTGTATAATTTGTGATGTTCTAGGTGGCACATATGATTAGAGATGTCAATACTAACCCAGCTTCAATTGTCAATTAGGAAGAGTGAAAAAAAAAAGTGTGCACGTTGCATCCGCATGTAATATAATTCTCTTCTATATTTTTACTACATTTTGAGAATATATTGTTTACTTTTAAACCCATAGTTTGAGGTTTTCCCTGTAATATATGTACTTTGTTCTGAATGAAATTTAAAAGTCGTAAACTGAAGTTCATTTTGAGATAAAAGTTTAAAGCAATTAGATACCCGATTGACGTTGGTTTTCCTGATTACGTTTGGTTATACTCTTTGTGCCAGCTATTTTTCTTATTTATTTTCTTTTTAAAGCCATATACCTTCTCGGCTTCTCCTGAGTTACTCTCACAAACAGGGACTATATAATAAGAAGCATACTTTGTGCTCTATATAAAGAAATGTGAAAAATTTTAGGACTCCAAAGCTGCAGGGTGTTATAGAAATACTTGGCTTGCTCTTACTTTTTCACAAAGATATACATGAAGGTAAATCAATGAATTGTTATCCTAAATGAGGCAATTGCATGATTCCATTTTATACTATATGGATAGTGTTATTTTTTTTGTAGGCCGTTATTTCCTAGGTATGATGCACTTGAATAGAAAGAAGGTTTAAAAAGGATGATGTTTTCATTTACAGTCTTCTTCATCAGCGCCACTGTCATCAAAAGCTAAAATTCATGTTCATCATCTCACTGTATAATGCTTCCGCTTTCTAATATATGAGCATCTGTCAATTTTGACGTCCAAGTCAAATGAGTCTAAGCAAAAACAGGAGTTAGTTTTACATGCACGATTTGCACACTTCCAATTGAGTTGGTTCTAAATTAGACGTTAAGTGTCCTATAAAATTTGACTTCTGCGAGAACATCCTATAGCGTAACCTCATCTGTGATAAACTTAAGCCCGTGAGTTGTCTTAAATGTGAGATACCATCTGTGTGCATTTGCCTTCGGTAAGAGAGGGACTTATTCATGCAATAGCCAGCAACACTTCAAACCATTTCATGATACACGGTACTGATGTTTTCAAAGGCAGAAAGTTTGTTTGGAAACGAGAAGGCAAATGAAGGTAAAAATAATTTTCAAAGTAACAAAAAACATTTTTTTCTTCAAAAATTTCTTGTAAAATTTAATTTTTCATTTTTCAACTTAGCAAATTTTTCCGATAATTTATTTATGTACTATCCAGATACTTCAGAAAGAAAAAAAAAACATAGGATGCCTCAAATTGGTGCTTGTGCCCTTGCTGGTAGTCTGTTGGTGTCTACGTACTTTACTTTAAATTCCTAACGCCTTTGGACACTATTTTAGAAGTAACTTTGACTTCAAAAAGGAGAAAAACTTGCATAAATTAGCTTAAATGTACAATTTCAGAACCATTTTTGCAAACAAAATATTTAACTTTCTACGAAGCAAATTATTTTTTTTGATTTTTCAGATTAATTTCTGAAACACAAAACAACCTCTGCTAATGCCGGTTCGATTTGCCAATTTTACATCCATTATGGTGCTCGCAAACTAGCAAAATCACATGGCAAAGTGGTATATTTGTAATTTAACCATTTGAAAGTCGAGTATTTAACGAGTGATCGATACTCGACCGTTCGGTTGAGACTTTCTCTCTCGATAAACTTTTGATCGCTCACGGTAAAGTTTCTATCGTTTAATAAATTTTTTGTTTTTACAAATATTCATTGTGAACCGCGTTTTTGTTTTTACAAATATTAATTGTGAAGCACGTTTCTGGACAAACCAAAAACCGTAGAAACACAGATGGGTCCCAGTAAACAGTATCCCTGCAAATCCTTAACCAGTAGGGTCCATTTTCTGTGTCCGTGTGGTCATTGGCTAGTCCAAAAACGCGATTCACAGAGAACATATATATTTTTGTTTTTATTTGCTTCTACTTTCTTACTTTTTGGTTATTATAACATTTTTATTACTCCCCCGTCCCACTATTAAGTAATCTAGTTCAAGTTTGCACATTTTTTATGGCAAACAAGGGAAAAGAGTATTTTTAAACATTTTTTTACAATTATACCCTTATGGATAATAATTAGTGAAATTTTGAAATGATTTATCTCTCAAACTACACCACGGATGTTCACAAACTTCATACCATTGAAAAACATTTTAAAACACCTACGTAAAGAATATAAACATGCCTATCAAATTATGTATATTTCTTATAATCAATTAAAAAGATTATTTTAGAAATATCTCCTTGCTTATTGATATAAGTCACTTAATAGTGGGACAAAATCTAAAAATAAATAAGTCACTTAATAGTCGGACGGAGGGAATACAAAGAGATCCAAAAAAATATTATATAATCCCTAAAATGTAATAAAGATCAATCAAACATAAATAAATAATTTTTTT
>NW_020623949.1:0-531 GCF_003573695.1 Papaver somniferum
CTTAGAACATATTAATTGCAATTACAATACATTTTTCAAACTTTTTCTGTTAAAGATGAGTTTATCAAATTTACAATTTAGTCTCAGAAATCAATTTCCGACTTATAACGAAATGTGTAGACCTTTTAGAGTTAACGTATATAAAATTCAACATTTTTATGAACTCTTTCTTTTTGTGTTGGCTTTGTCTTTCTATTTGATTCAAGATAGATGAAATTAGCTAGGATTTGGATTAGTTGTGCATGGTATTTCATCCTTCTTCTATATTGAAATTTGACTTCCTTCATATTTTCTTGAATCAACGTACATAGAAATGCAATTTTTACTAGACGTATTTCCTTAGAACATATTAATTGTAATTACAATATATTGTTCAAACTTTTTCTATTAAAGATGATTTTATCTAGTTCACAATTTAGTCTCGGAAATCAATTTCTGACTTACAACGAAATGTGTAGACTTTTTTGAGTTAACGTATATAAAATTCAACATTTTAATGAACTCTTTGTTTTTATATTGGCTTTGTCTTTC
>NW_020623950.1:0-923 GCF_003573695.1 Papaver somniferum
TTTAGTCTCAGAAATCAATTTCCGACTTATAACGAAATGTGTAGACTTTTTTGAGTTAACGTATATAAAATTCAGCATTTTAATGAACTCTTTCTATTTATATTGGCTTTGTCTTTCTATTTGATTCAAGATAGATGAAATTTGTTAGGATTTGGATTAGTTCTGCATGGTCTTTCATCTTTCTTCTATTGTGAAATTTGACTTCCTTCATATTTTCTTGAATCAACGTACATAGAAATGCAATTTTTACTAGACGTATTGCCTTAGAACATATTAATTGTAATTACAACACATTTTTCAAACTTTTTCTGTTAAAGATGAGTTTATCTAGTTTACAATTTAGTCTCAGAAATCAATTAACGACTTATAACGAAATGTGTAGACTTTTTGAGTTAACGTATATAAAATTCAACATTTTTATGAACTCTTTCTTCTTGTGTTGGCTTTGTCTTTCTATATGATTCAAGATAGATGAAATTTGCTAGGATTTGGATTAGGTCTGCATGGTCTTTCATCCTTCTTCGATTGTTAAAGTTGACTTCCTTCATATTTTCTTGAATCAACGTACATAGAAATGCAAATTTTACTAGACGTATTGTCTTAGAACACATTAATTGTAATTACAATACATTTTTCGAACTTTTTATGTTAAAGATAAGTTTATCTAGTTTACAATTTAGTCTCAGAAATCAATTTCCGACTTATAACGAAATGCGTAGACTTTTTTGAGTTAACGTATATAAAATTCAGCATTTTAATGAACTCTTTCTTTTTATATTGGCTTTGTCTTTCTATTTGATTCAAGATAGATGAAATTTGTTAGGATTTGGATTAGTTCTGCATGGTCTTTCATCTTTCTTCTATTGTTAAATTTGACTTCCTTCATATTTTCTTGAATCAACGTACATAGAAATGCAATTTTT
>NW_020623951.1:0-423 GCF_003573695.1 Papaver somniferum
GTATTGCCTTAGAACATATTAATTGTAATTACAATACATTTTTCAAACTTTTTCTGTTAAGGATGAGTTTATATAGTTTACAATTTAGTCTCAGAAATCAGCTTCCGACTTATAACGAAGTGTGTAGACTTTTTGAGTTAACGTATATAAAATTTTACATTTTTATGAACTCTTTCTTTTTGTATTGGGTTTGTCTTTCTATCTGATTCAAGATAGATGAAATTTGTTAGGATTTGGATTAGTTCTGCATGGTCTTTCATCCTTGTTTTATTGTGAAATTCGACTTCCTTCATATTTTCTTGAATCAACGTACATAGAAATGCAATTTTTACTAGACATATTGGCTTAGAACATAGTAATTGTAATTACAATACATTTTTCAAACTTTTTCTGTTAAAAATGAGTTTATATAGTTTACAATTT
>NW_020623952.1:0-741 GCF_003573695.1 Papaver somniferum
TGCCTTAGAACATATTATTTGTAATAACAATACATTTTTCAAACATTTTCTGTTAAAGATGAGTTTATCAAGTTTACAATTTAGTCTCAGAAATCAATTTCCGACTTATAACGAAGTGTGTAGACTTTTTGAGTTAACGTATATAAAATTCAACATTTTTATGAACACTTTCTTTTTGTGTTGGCTTTGTCTTTCTATTTGATTCAATATAGATGAAATTTGTTAGGATTTGGATTAGTTATGCTTGGTCTTTCATCCTTCTTCTATTGTGAAATTTGACTTCCTTCATATATTCTTGAATCAGCGTACAGAAAAATGCAATTTTTACTAGACGTACTGCCTTAGAACATATTAATTGTGATTACAATACATTTTTCAAATTTTTTCTATTAAAGACGAGTTTATCTAGTTTACAATTTAGTCTCAGAAATCAACTTCCGACTTATAACTAGAGTGTAGACTATTTTTATGAACACTTTCTTTTTGTGTTGGCTTTTTCTTTCTATTTGATTCAAGAAAGATGAAATTTGTTAGGATTTGGATTAGTTTGCATATACTTTCATCCTTCTTGTATTGTGAAATTTGCCTACCTTCATATTTTCTTGAATCAATGTACATAGAAATGCAATTTTTACTAGACGTAATGCCTTAGAACATATTATTTGTGATTACAATACATTTTTCAAACTTTTTCTGTTAAAGATGAGTTTATCTAGTTTACAATTTAGTTTCAGAAATCAA
>NW_020623953.1:0-614 GCF_003573695.1 Papaver somniferum
TTTTTCTGTTAAAGATGAGTTTATCTAGTTTAAGATTTAGTCTCAGAAATCAATTTCCGACTTGTAGACTTTTTTAAGTTAACGTATATAAAATTCAAAATTTTATGAACTCTTTCATTTGTGGTTGCTTTGTCTTTCTATTTGATTCAAGATAGATGAAATTTGTTAGGATTTGGATTAGTTATGCATGGTCTTTCATCCTTCTTCTATTGGGTATTTTGACTTCCTTCATATTTTCTTAAATCAACGTATATAGAAATGCAATTTTTACTAGACGTAATGCCTTAGAACATATTATTTGTGACTACGATACATTTTTCAAACTTTTTTTGTTAAAGATGAGTTTAACTAGTTTACAATTTAGTTTCAGAAATCAATTTCAGACTTATAACGAAGTGTGTAGACTTTTTCGAGTTAAGGTATATAAAATTCAACATTTTTATGAACTCTTTATTTTTGTGTTGGCTTTGTTTTTCTATTTGGTTCAAGATAGATGAAATTTATTTGGATTTGGATTAGTTCTTCTAGGTCTTCCATCCTTCTTCTATTTTGAAATTTGCCTTCCTTCATATTTTCTTGAATCAACGTACATAGAAATGCAATTTTTACTAGAC
>NW_020623954.1:0-5641 GCF_003573695.1 Papaver somniferum
CCAATTTATGTTCCTCTATTGCATGCTACCGTTGCAACTTTTTTGGAACAGGTTCTAAAGTATACATGGATAAATCTATTGCGCAGAAGTTAAATACATACTAACACAGACCACACTTATTGGAAATAACAATAACAATTAAACAGGTAGAGAATCTTAGTTAAAGTACATAGTTGTGTTATCCTGTTGAAATGCTAACCACATAAATCAGAGTTCGACAAACACTTGGTAACAAACGGTTGACTTTAATTTCTGAAACCCTTCTTTGTTAGATTATGCCTTCAACTTGTTAAAATCTACAGGTTTTAGTATAATACCAGTATGTTAGTTTAATGAAGCTAACAACAGGGCAGTTGTAAATCCTCCCTATGCCAGCTCGAGCAAGGGAAGGCAAATACGTCAATGATAGACAGGGGAGTTGTTAATCCTCCCTACCAAGCAAAATAAAAGAAAATACATCTCCTGGCCATTGATAGACAGGACACAAATAGCATACATAATTTCACAGGAGCTAGGCAAAGATATAACCATAAATGTAAGTAGATAAAAATTCTTACTTCTTCGCCAAGTATAGTTAACTGATCCATTTGGACCAGCTGCATGCCATAATGGAATACATAACTTCACAAACATTATTTTCGGTTAATATCAGGTATATCAACTCTCTTCTTTCTCATTACCTGCTCCAAATAAATCAGTTTGGTAAGAAATTTCATTCGTAACAAATTAAACCCAACACATAGGATAACAAAGGCTACTTTTTAATAGAACACAATACCAAATAAGCTCACATTGTAATGAGTACCAGCCAAGACAGGAACATAGCAATGCGATTAAACATGTAGAGTTTAGATCCCTTTTGTCCAGCCAAATCCAAGTACCTGACAAATTTGGTTGATAAGGCAACAATAAATTGGTGAACATAATCATTGTAAAAGTGAAGCATACAAAGTTAGGTTATTGAATTTACCATCTTAAATTGAATAATGGAGTCGCGCATTCTGAAAATAGAACCATCAATATGTATATTTGTCCTTCGCCACATCAGGTTAGGATTTAATTTCCATGAGTTGGTTATACAACGCAGCACCGACTTTGAGGGACGCCCAAGAATGAGTAGTATGGAGTTGGTTAATCCTACTTTTAAAAGAAAAAGTAAGGGATTAGTAAATATAATTACTCTGCTAAAGATATATATAAATCGGGTGCAAATCAAGCTTACCCTGGAGATGTTTTGAATCAACCATGTGCCTGCAAAAATTAGCACACCTTTTTCCCTATTCCTTTATCCGGGCTTGGAACCGGCATTGCAATTGCAATGGCGGAGTTAAAAAGGGTGTGATCAACAAAGACAATAACAATAAAAAAACTATATTTCGTAATTAAAATAAGAGCACAAACACTGTCTTTCAGAAAGAAAAAAAGCCGCACAGAACAACTATGCCAAAATGCATTTGCTTCAGAAAAATACATGCACTGTCACACATGTAGCTAAACAAGCAAGAACTAAACCATAAGAGATTTGCTCCACAAATACAGTTAAGCATGTAACTTAAGGATCTCAGAAAGAGAAATCAGCCACATCATATTCATTTAGGTGATGGATGGTGCCATGCCATTTCTTGTGCTACTCTAGGTACAACATTTAACCTGTTGACCCTTGGCCCAAGGGGAAAATATGTCAACACTTCGGGAGGTTCACTCGAGGATGACTTCATCCCAGCTTGAGGATCAACAGCAGGCTTTGGTAGAAGACCAGCTGCTTCAGTAGAGTTTTCACCTTTACTCATCTACAACAAATGAGCTAAACTTCCATCAAAAAGGCATTATGAGGTTAAGAAGCTACGATATTAAAATGCTTCTAAGGACAATAGTTGTTACAACATTCTTTCACACACATGACTTACATCAGTATACTCTGAATCTTCTGCAACAGAGGCCTCCCAACTGGCTTGGTGATTGGAATCACCTGGTTTTTCCATGTATTCCATGGCATACCCGACTGCTTCATTCAAGAGGTTGTCCTCCTGGATAGACCCTTCAATGTGCCTTGCCCTGTATCAGTTTGTACTCATTAGAAAAAAGGATTTTATAAAAAATAACAAACATCACATAAGCAAGGCAAAAATTCATGCTAAGAACTCCTGCATTGCACTTTCAATTGTTAACTCTACTTAATTCTTACATGCTCAGAACTCTGAATAACCGAATATCAACAACATAACAAACCCCTAATTGAAATAGCATAACAAACCTAATTAAAAACTTTGAACGAAAATTAAGAACCCTAATTCTTAGACAACAGATCGATCGAAACAAGGATATAATCACAAATACTCAAACGTCAACTAATAAAAACACTAAACTTGAACCAAAGCGTATAGATATGTAAGAAATAACTTACATTTTTGAGCAAATCGAAGTTAGGGTTCAGCGAAATTAGGTCTGTGAATAACGAAGAAATTAGGTTTGAGACGAAGATAAGGTTTTTTTAGAGAGGATTTGAGAAAGATTTGGGTTTTTAGTTTGAAGAATTGACAAATACGAGAGGTTTTTTTTCTTCTTCGTTACAGGTTTTGAGAGTGACGATAGGATTTGGATTTGAGAAAGTGAAAGGAGTTAGCGATAAGAGAAAAAGAAGAAAGAGAAGAGGATAAGGATGAGGGATAACGAAGTGAAAAGTGAAAGAAAGGTTTAACGGCTGAGATTTGTCCATCAAAAAACATGGACGATTGACATTTTGTTGATGTTCTCATACGGATTGAGGGGGAGTGTGTGAGAAGCATGTGTGTTCTTCCGAGAATTACGTGTTTTATTGACCTGAGTTTCTCGTTTGGATGAACTGCAGACGAAATATATCAGACTTAAACATCACAGACGGCTTGTCCCTCATATTATCAGAATCCCTCATTCTCTTCAGATTCACCAAAACCAAATCCGAGTCCGGACAAATTTTGCTTCCACTTCCATCTTTCACCCAGTAACAGTAAAACACAACTTCAGTAAATTGACCATAGTCCAACTCTAAAATTTGATTAACAACCCCATACCACTTGGTCAATACAGTTTTGGGATTTTTATCGCCTTTCTTGCTCCTAAATGTGGTGTTTGCTGTCATGCAAACACCACTGTCTTGACAACCAACTATTTCTTCATGATACCTGGGAGAGAAAACAAACCCATTCACACGGTACATAAAAAACTCTTTCGCATCAACAGGACCTCTTACATATCACCACAACAATGTATCCGTTTTATTTTCTCTTAACAACTATGCAACCAAAAAGAGACACAAGTAGTAAATGTTTCATCAGTTCACCATAATAAACTAGCTAAATAGACTAGCTAAATAGAAAGTTGTATGCAAAAAAAGTTAGTAGAACTGATGCTTTTAGCTAAATAGAAAGTTGTATGCAAGTCTAAACCAAAAGCTGTATAGTTTCATCAGTTCAAAGCTAACCATCAGTCCAAGCCTAACCATCAGTTCATCAGTACAAGTATATTACTTTTCTAATTACGTTCATTTGATCATAATAAACTAGCTAAATAGAAAGCTGTATGCAAAGAGAGCGCGGTAGAAAAAACAGATCAAAAACGTATTATTCAGGATTCATGATAGTTCCATGTACCCATTAGTCAGTTTTTATGCATCCCAGCCAAAAAAATGTATATTTTCAGGTCGAAGATGTAATTCAATACCTTTTCATACAACCACTCGATGAACTCTGTTTGTTTTTCAACTTCGTCGTCCGGAACCTCCTTTCCAGCATCTCGTGAAATCAACAAAAGGTTTTCACAATAGTAGCTACATAAAGCAAAATCAGATTTGTAAGATAAGCAAAATCATCATTGCTTATGAATGAGTTAAAATTCACCATGTGTATAATTGAAAGACTAAAGATATTTATACGAAAATACCTATAATAATCAGCAAGACCATCTGGATTACATCGAAAAAGCACCCACCTCCGTATCTGTATAAATTGCATGGAAGAGAGCATTACTGTCGTTCCTTTTTTACCCATAGGACCTACATCACTATACTCTGACTCTTCTCCGAGAAAGGCCTCCCAACTGGCTTGGTGATTTCCATCGCGTGGCTTTGACTTGTACTCCATGGCATACGTGACTGCTTCATTTACGAGGTTGTTCTCCTTAATAGACCCTTCAATGTATCTTTTGTTATTGGGAATGTTTTTGAACTCCTTCATTGCCCTGTATCAGTTTGTAGATTGCAATTTCATTACAAAATATAGGCCGAATCCAGAAAAACAACATCTTATAAGCAAAACATAAACTCACCTTTCAAAGGAGTACATCCACCGATATCTAACGGGTCCACAGACCAATGCTTCATCAACCAAATGAACCATGAGGTGAACACTTATATCGAAAAATAAAGCTGGAAAATACTTTTCCAACACACACATTGCCTCGGCAACCATGAATTTAGCCTCTTGCAGTCCACTTTTGCTTAGGACTTTGGAGCAAAGCAATCTGAAATACAAACTGACCTGGTGAAGTGCGCGACGCAGTTCAGGGTGCTTTGGAAAAGCATGCTGAAGACAAACAGGTAGCAAATACTCCATAATGACGTGATAGTCATGGGATTTGAAGTTACTGAAACTTGAATTCTTTGTATTAACATTGTTGCTCAGGTTCGACGCAAAACCAGAAGGGAATTTGAGGTCTTTAAGAATCTTGCAAAATGATTCCTTCTCAGCTTTGCTTAAGACAAATATTGGTTTTCCAGAAACTGCGCTCCCAGGTTTACTGGTAGTCCACTGTCCACAATGCAAGCCAAGCTTATTCAATTCATCCCTTGCATTCCACGATTTCATAGACTTATTACCAATATCAAAGATCGTCTCAAGTATATGCTCCATTACATTCTTCTCAGTGTGCATTACATCTACACAATGACGGAAATACAGGATACGATAGGTCTTCAGTTCCCAAAAGATGGACTCCTTATAGAATGCACCGGTAAGTTCTTCGTCAACACCATCGCCATAAGGATCATCATCGGCATCGGGATCATATCTCTTTCTTTTCGGCGCCTTGCTTCTTACTACCAATTTACCAGGTTTGTAAGTCACATTTGCTAGTTTCTCAACGACTTCTTTCCTGACAGTCGCTTTGGAGCATTTTTAGTTTCATTAGTTTCTAATCCCAAGTTCTCTCCCTTCCTTAAAGGATGATTACCCCTGAGGTATATCCGATAATTAGGGTAAACATTCTTTCTTGCGTATAACAGATACGCACTTCGAGTCTTTTCTGCACAATGTACACATGCGAAATAGCCGTGTGTGGTACATCCAGACATATTACCTTGTGCTGGCAAGTCATGAATACCAAACATTAAAGTAGCCCTCAGCTGAAACGATTCTTCTTTGTGTGTATCAAAAGCTGATATCCCATTCTCAAACAGATCTTTCAGCTTGTCTACTAGCACACGGAGACATACATCAATATCTTGCCCCGGTGCCTTAGGCCCAGGAATCAACATCATCATGATTTGGAACTCAGGTTTCATGCACAAGGAAGGAGGAAGATTGTACACAACCACTATCACAGGCCAACAACTATAATTCAGAGACTGCATACCATGAGGATTAAATCCATCAGTTGCAATTCCAAG
>NW_020623955.1:0-2993 GCF_003573695.1 Papaver somniferum
ATACAAGATATGCCATTGAAAACTTTCTGAAAGATTTTTGTTCACATACGAACCCACCACCACCTATCATCCCCACTTGGGTTGATGACGGCGGTGTTCTTCAGCGAGAGAAAGAGAATGAGAGAAGAATTTTTTTTAGGGTTTTAGTTTTGGTGGTCTAAAATAGAAAAATCAGTCAAACAATGTCAAAGAAAATCAGGTCATGGGATGGGACTCGTAGCTGTTTGGTACATACATATACCGGTATGACCAAAGACACATCATCAACTGCGCAAGAGGTAATTGCTTAGAGTCATCAAGAAACCTGATTCCAGAGTATACTGAATATTTATAAGAAAAAAAAAATGAATGGTAATAATTCGACCTGTTCCGGAAGAGATCAGGTAATAATTACGTTATTTGCATTTTCTTCCTGTTATTTTTGTTTGTTTATTTATTAGGCTTCTTTACTTATTTTAATTCTAACCAATTTCATAATGTCTCTCTGCAGGTCATGATGCATATGAAGATAACATATTCTTTTTTATCACTGATCTTGTTAGATTTCCAAATGAGATGATGATATACGTGTCAGGATCTTCAATTTTATTAATCTAAAATGTAGGGCAAATCTTGTTACTCATCTCGATTACATTTTCACTTAATCTTGTATTTCTGAAAGAAAATGAGATGTACTGAATTTTGCTCCGATCTTGGCATATGATTGATGTCATGGAGTTTCGTTCATGTTTCCATCCATCTAGCTGTATGTAAATACTTAGTGATTTTTGTTAATTTTCTTATGATCCAAACAATCAATCATGTGACAATACATTTCCAGTTTATATATATCCATTTGGAGTTCCTCTGGAAATCCATAGAAGCTTGCCTGCCAATTTGATGCTCCCAATGCATGCACATAATATTTGGACAAGACTTTTTGATTTCACATTCCTTGACTAAACTGTACTTTCCTCCCATTTTGGGGAGTCCCTGGGGTTCAGAGAAACTCATAAACTGGAAGAAGATTAACAAGAAGCTAAATCGCTTTATCAACATCGGATAAGCAGAATAATTTTGGTCCATTATATATTTCAAGTCTGAGAATAATCCACGAGGTGTCGAGTACATATACGTTCGTATGTCATCATTTTTCAAACTATCAAGATATGTAAGTACCCCCCTACACTTGTGTAAATGTCACAAAAGTGGAAGGGTAGGAGGCAAAGTAAAGGGACAACGGCTAGATACATATAGTTCTATCTATTTTTGTTATAACTTCAACCTTAAGACAAAGTAAAGCAAATGACTGATTGATGAATCTATTTACTTTCAAAATAGGAAGAGCACCATTCGATGTACAATGTTGCAGAGGAGGTTACCTAGATTTTGATGATGAGAAATGTCTTTTAAAGGTGAGAGATCATAATAGCATTATAGATTGTAAATGTCTAGATTTAATCAACACATAGATTGATGAATTAAAATCCTATCATCCGATCTGAATCTTGATACATGTATGTTCTAAAGGATAATGTGCAACAAAGCCAGCAATAAGCACACCCAGGCAAAACAAACAAACAACAAAGCGCAGCAGAAGGAGCAACAAACACAGCACACTACCAGCGCTACAAAATAAGCAAGTGCCTTATGCATTTCTCAAGGAAACTCGTATGATCAACTGGCCATGATTGTACCAGAACAGAATATTCTTCATGATCACTAACATCCCCATCAATTCTTTCCTTGTACAGACTGAAATGCCCCGTTGAATCCAGTCTTGCTCTGTACATATGAATACCCTCCTCCACAGTAATTTCTTCTTCTTGATTCTTGCTTCGATAAAGATATTTAAGGACTACGCCATCAGAACCAACAAGATAAAGCTGACCAGCAGTGTTTAAACTTAGGATTACTGGTCTCATCAGTGAACCCTCAAGCGCATCTGATATAACACTCTCTGAAGTTTCTGTATGTATTCCCACTGCACCATTGATCTCCTGAATTGTTAATCTGCTTCCACCAGAGATAAGATCAACTCCAGATCTTAAACTTTGACCACCGAGAATGGTATCAGTAGGGTAATCAAAACTTTGCCAAACAATTTGGGATCCTTCACCATATAACACAAAGTTTCCATTATCTAGCATCCTTGCGTATGAAATTGGTTTTTGTATGATGGGTATTAAGGGTTCCTCTTTGCTGTCTGGTATCGATCGCAGCACCAATTTTCCTTTGTCGGTGAAGAGAACTAAAGATGGTTTGTCATAGTAACGATTAGTTGTCCAAACCAGGGTTGCAGATGGATATTTGGCAAACTAGATACCAATCCCAAACTGATTAGGACAATCTGGTGAAGAATCTGGACATGCTAATTGGTAGAAACCAAAAGCAATTTTGCCCGAGGGAGAAAGCCAACAAGTAAGATTCGAAAATGTAGAAATGGATGAACCTCTTTTGATGTTGTTGGTGACGGAAGAAGCATCATTAAGAGAAGGAGAAAGAGATGGACCTCTTGTTCCGTTGATGGCCGATGAAGTATCATTCAAAGAAAGAAATGAAGTATGATTGAGAGAAGTAGATAGAGATGAATTACCTTTTGTTGTGTTGCTGATGGAAGGAGTAGTATGATTCAAAGATGAGGATTCAACACCTAGTAACGGAAGTATAAGAAGTAACAAGGAGATAATCATCACCGGTGGAAAATTCATGTTTCTGATGAAAGAAAAAACAAGCTGTTGGAAACAAAGCACTATAATCAAATTACACAAAGAAACCGCTGAGTCGCGTACTAGGTCGCTATCTTTAAGGTGTTTCGCGACTCTGCCTCTTGATTGTGCTAGCAGTCAGTTTTTGTCGAAACCCTATGGGATAAAACAGCTTATCTCTTTCGATTTCTCTGCACTGAGAAATCGAATCAATAATAACTCTTTCAACAACACTTGCTCAGAAAAACTTGACGAAATAAAAATAACGTTCTATATCTTTTCTTCCAGAAACCAGTTTTTTTTTTA
>NW_020623956.1:0-962 GCF_003573695.1 Papaver somniferum
TTGAATTCTATTACTTAGAGCAAATTACCATATCGAAAATGTGATGACATCCTTTCCATTGAGCTTTTCTCAAAAGCCTTCTTGATCATATCGATATCAGCCTTAAAGTATTGCTCCATTTCCTCGGTGACCGTAACCACATTTCCTTGGCCGGACTGGATGAGATATTTAAATCTCCCATGAGCGGACTCCGCTATACTAGTTGCTTCATTCTCGTAGTTTCTATACCGATTTGTCCATGCACAAATTTTTCCTTAAACTTATCCAACAATTTATCCCGACAATATGAGACGGCACTTGGATACACTTCGTTATATTTGACAATAAACATGTTCAATATCTTTTCATATATATCCTCGGTAAGATACCAATAAACTTTCTCCCAATCCTTTAGAAATTCCAACCACTTTTTTTATGATTTTCATCGTGTTCTTTGTCCACTCTCTCTTTAATCTTTCATCTTTCATCTTCTTCTTCTTCGGGTGATAGTTTCTTCTTGCGAACATCTTCCTCTAGTTGAGCAACCATTCTCTTCTTAATATCCTCCTTAGAGGGTTCAAACAAATCATGACAATATTTTATCACATTTTGACCTATATGATATGTACATAGGAAATTTTGTGTATCCGGAAATACGTCGGATATAACATTCATTAGTGTGTCATCTTGATCGGTTATGATGACCCTCAGTAATTGATTTTTCGGGAACAATAATTTCAATTGTCGTAATGCCCAATGATAATTGTGATCCCTCTCATTTTCCATTAAACACCAAACCAATGTGAATGATACCTTGTCCGATGTTTGCCCTACGATGTTGAACAACGACATGTTGTATTTGTTTGTCTTGTGGGTGCAATCCATTATAAGGACACCACAACATGTATGAGCCAATTGTGAAAGCAAAGGATGCACAATGAATATTTGAAGGGGGTTTGTTGTCCGATCCTCTTTTAATGATA
>NW_020623957.1:0-682 GCF_003573695.1 Papaver somniferum
CTTAGAGTACTTATAATGATCCATGTACCTTGCTTATTGTTCATTTCTACCTAACTTGATCTGTGTTTAAGGTTCTTAAAAGTTTAGGTTTGAAATTAGTAGTTCGGAATATTTGGACTTCATGGTACACCTACCTGATATGCTTAACCTCATTTAAAATCAAAATCCATGGGTTTAAGTACGCATACCCGTTTGCATACTCTCCCAGGTCATGAAAATTTGTTTGCAAACCCGTATGCATACTTAACGTCGATATTCGGTAAACTTGTTTTGGCCGTAACTTCTTCGTACGAACTCGAAATAACCTCATTATTTTTGAATTCTCTTCCTATTTGAATTCCCTTCAATATGGAGATGAGAAACTTTACATTTGGATGAGTTAAGATTGGTATTTTTCCAGTATATTGTTTTTGAGTGTTTTGGTCCGTTTCGTTGCACTTGTTCTACTTCTCTTGGACTTGGGCACTTGGGTTATTGGAGTATTCCTCTTTTAAGCTCATTTGTATCTTTTATAAGAATGATATTGGTGAATCACAAAGAAGGAAGTTCAAGAATGTACAGTAGTACGCATTGCTATGAAATTCTTGAATGTTCATAATCATCTTATGTGAACTATGGTGCATAGTCGTTAATGACTTTATGTTCTTATTTGTTAAGAAAATGTTTTTATACGCCTTTGGTA
>NW_020623958.1:0-458 GCF_003573695.1 Papaver somniferum
GATTGTATGAACTGCTTGTTGTTGCAGCAACCATCTCTTAGATAGTATGAGCTGGTTACCTTAACAGTAACTATCTCTACTCGTAGAAGTAACTTAGATGCTCAACCTAAATTCACGTTAAAAGTAACTCAAAAACATCATATGGTATAATAATTGAAACTATCGGATGGATATGTATAAATGAGCATCCAATATTATACTTGTAGGAATGAAGGTGGATATATACATATCAGCATATATACCCATGGAATGGTACCTGACATACAATATTCTTATGTCGACTGAACTCATACAACCAGCTCCTAAACAAGCAATAGCTGCTTAACTAAAAGTGCCAATAATTTTCAAGTATCGTCTACTGTGCATCTAAGCTAGAAGCTACAGATTTCATACCTCGCGTTACCAACAGCTAGCATGAATCATAAACACTAATTAACCATCCATATCGACACCTATAA
>NW_020623959.1:0-383 GCF_003573695.1 Papaver somniferum
CTTAGATGCTTTAATTTACACATCAAAGGTTCAAAATGTGAAAATGAAATTAGGCCTTTTTTTTACGTAGGTTTGATATGATGGTGTATATTATTCAACAATATGATGTACTGAAATTAATATTTATGTTCTGCATCTGTAGTGGTTGCCACATATGTGTTTTTTTTTGTGATGAAAAGTAATTATAATTTGGTTCTTTTGTTGTTTTTGCAGGTTGTTCTTTTGTAGTTTTTGAAATATGGTTGTGCCATTCGTCGGAGAGAAAGTTACATATACACACTCTAGAAAATTGAAAGTGGTTGTTTGTGTCGGTGAAACTATTCAATAACGAGAGGTGGGCATACTACCTGTGACTGAGGAAAAAAGAATCCATTGCATGTAAT
>NW_020623960.1:0-379 GCF_003573695.1 Papaver somniferum
AGCCTTAGATGTATCTAGTTTGATTTATCAGAGATACTCTTGTGATGTCCTAGTGTTAAGCTGTCCTGTGAAAGAGTTTGTGAGTAAGTGGAACAGAATTGATTGTTGCCGTTCGCAAGGCTTTTTTTTTCCATAATTTTGACCCGCTGAAAGACGCAAGAATAGAAATCTTAAATGAAATCAAAGACACTCTCTATGTAGTTGGCATAATGTTTTTCTTCATAATATAGAAATCTTAGATCAATCCAAAAATGCTTCCCACCCCAGAATTTTCCCCCAACTTTACCCGAGACTCACACAACTGCCCTCTATTTTCTCGAGGGGTGGGAACACAAAGAAAAACCTAAGGTGTGGATGATGCCACCTACTGGGGCTAGAA
>NW_020623961.1:0-1268 GCF_003573695.1 Papaver somniferum
GCACTGTTTAAAATTAGGTCCTCTTTTTCAAGTGCAGTTCTGAAATGCCGGAACATTATGATGGAATGCCGGCACTTGTTTCCGGCTTTGGTTATTTTGGCGGAACTGTCGTCGAGCATGCCGGAACTAGTACTCGGCATAGTAATTTAATTTTTTTTGAACTAATTCAATTTTCTTTTCATTCATTCCTTAGATTGTGACATACATTGATCCAACAAATTCAAAACCGCTTGGTCCGGATACGTCTGAATACTATAAAATGCCTCCGGTATGTTACAAAACAATACTTTTCACCTAGTTTTTAGAACTTTATGTAGGGATTTCTTGTAATGAACCTCATAATCTCCCATTGTTGTCCTTATGTAGGGAATAAAACATCCAAACGAAGCAATCGCTTGGGCTAAAAAGACGGCTCTTAAGAACATGTATGTGTTGGTGAGGAATACCCAAGGTTCAAATACCTGTTTTGAGATGGTTTGCGAGAGAAGTTGGCAATACAAGAAGAAGGATAGCCATAAGAAAAAGGGTTATGTATATCCAAAGAAGACTAATAGGGTATACAAGACTCGTACGAGGAATGATAATTTCCCATTTAAGCTTGTATTCCATCTAAGAGACAAAGTAAAGGAATGGGATTGTACGGTGTGGTTTGGCTGTCATAACCACCGGGATCCGAACGATTTTGTTTGTCACTCCCTAGTGGCGAAGCTAAAACCTCATGAATTCGAGGATCTAAAGATAATGACCAAAGAATGTATCAAACCAAGAGTGATGCTCAGAGACTTTATGGAAAAGGATGATCAGAACGTTTCTTCCCTAAGTATAATTTATAGCGCACATGCAACCATTAGAAGGGTGGAATGGGAAGGGAGGACCGTTATGCAAGAATTTGAGAAGATAGTTTGGGTCACAACTACACGCGTATCATTAAAAGAGGATCGGACAACAAACCCCCTTCAAATATTCATTGTGCATCCTTTGCTTTCACAATTGGCTCATACATGTTGTGGTGTCCTTATAATGGATTGCACCCACAAGACAAACAAATACAACATGTCGTTGTTCAACATCGTAGGGAAAACATCGGACAAGGTATCATTCACATTGGTTTGGTGTTTAATGGAAAATGAGAGGGATCACAATTATCATTGGGCATTACGACAATTGAAATTATTGTTCCCGAAAAATCAATTACTGAGGGTCATCATAACCGATCAAGATGACACACTAATGAATGTTATATCCGACGTATTTCCGGATGCACAAAA
>NW_020623962.1:0-387 GCF_003573695.1 Papaver somniferum
TTATCCTTCACCACTACAAGATATGTTATTATCCTCCCTCAAGCTAATGGGTGATGCAACCACATGAAGCTTGTCTCTTAGCATAGGAAATCTAGGTGCTGACAAACCTTTGGTGAAGATATCAGCAATCTGGTCAATAGCATTGACATAGAAAACATCCAAAGCCTTGGACTGAACCAATTCCCTGATGAAGTGATAGTCTAGATGAACATGCTTCATCCTTGAATGCATAACATGATTTGAAGCAAGATCTATGGAGATGATGATGTCACATCCTAATCCAGGCCGAGAGACATGAAGATCCTGTAGAATATAGCAGATCCAGACAACCTCAGCAGCACTATGAGCTAGAATTCTGTACTCAGCTTCTGTGCTGGATCTGTCAAT
>NW_020623963.1:0-625 GCF_003573695.1 Papaver somniferum
TATTTGCGAATTGGCTATCTCCCATTCCTTGTAGAGAATCAGAAAAGAGGCCAGAAAGCTTAGCCATAGAAGATTCAGGTGGAGAATCTTCAGTTGCAGCAAGATCATCGTTATCCTCATCACCCTTGTCACTTTCAGAATTTTCGTTAGGAGGAACATTTGAAGGAGAAGAAGAACGAACTTTTGTTTTCTTTGGAGGAGGACCAAATGATTTTTCCCTGCGAAGAGCACCTTTACCTTTATCACCAATCTTCGCAGCATCAGCAGATTCTTCTACTTCAGCAATAATCTTCACACACAGATAGAAATAAGAAATGGAAGCATGGAAGTAATAGTACTATTTAAAGTCATAAGAGAAAATTTCTTACTTCATCTTGTTGTAGTATTATAATTGTGCGGTAAATAGGGGATTCGTTACTCGTACTTGAAAAGATTTAAAAAAAATATATGTACAAAAATTATGTCACAAGATCAAGAGGAACCAGGACTCAGGATTCCAATGTGTTTCATATTCAAGTGGCTCAGAAATTAATCCTAGGCGATTATAGCTCAAAATAAAACAAATATTAACTCTATCTTTGCCAAATTAGATTCCATAAAATATTACTTGTATATTATAAGCATG
>NW_020623964.1:0-1022 GCF_003573695.1 Papaver somniferum
AAAACTTAGCTTGTTACACACACTTGACAATGCACGCTTCTAGGTTTGTTAACCGTACCCAAACATATGCACTTGTTGGTTCAATAATAGTTAACCAAAAGGTTAGCCATATGAGCATTTCATATCAACCACGTTCTTCTTCACCATAACTAGTTCAAATGATTTCAAATGAAATAGTTAGAGAGTTGTTCAATTGCAAGGAAATCTCATGTAATACACGAGACATAATTGAAGCAAAGATGATGTGATTCACTTGAATCGGTTCATGAACTTTTATAGACACAATTATAGCCATGGTTTGCAAACTGCATTCCTTAGTCTTTTTAAGTTTAAGTTCAGAAATCATCTTCAGATATATAACCTTATCAAGTTCGCAGACTAGGTTCGCAGACTTAAGTTACCAGGCAGAGTTTACAAACTCTAGTAGAAATTCTCGGGTACGATAACTTCGCCGGTTCGTGGACTGGGTTCGCGGATTGATTTCGTGGACTTAGTTTCACGCAAATAGTTTGTCAACTCCAACAGTAATTCTCGGGTTTGAGAACTTCGGCAGTTCGCGGACTTGGCTCACGCCATTCTTCCGGTTCTCTTGATCAACAAAGTTCGCGAACTTTGGTTCAAGGAATAGGACTTATACATAAATGTGTTTCCACAACAATGTTTATGTCCACCATTGGTTATGTAATCTAACTCTCATTTAAATCATTGAAACATTCTTAGAGGACGTTATATAGTTGTTACGCCATTTCTCGTCAAAGCAATTTTCAAGATGATTGAAACATATTATGACTTTCGTCACATGGTAAAGATAAACTTGGTTAAATCGAAAAGCTTACCAACTCATATTTCGAGATATAGATAGGCGAGGTATACTCGGCTCGAAATACCAGATGTGTATAATCAAAGTCTATATATATAACATACGACTTCTTGTCTCAAAGAGTAGGAGATAGAGCAGATAGACTTTTGAGTGATAGATAAGTTCAAGTCTTCACATACCTTTTTGTCGAGAAGTTCCACCA
>NW_020623965.1:0-510 GCF_003573695.1 Papaver somniferum
TGAAAGACCATGCAGAACTAATCCAAATCCTAACAAATTTCATCTATCTTGAATCAAATAGAAAGACAAAGCCAACACAAAAAGAAAGAGTTCATAAAAATGTTGAATTTTATATACGTTAACTCAAAAAAGTCTACACATTTCGTTATAAGTCGGAAATTGATTTCTGAGACTAAATTGTAAACTAGATAAACTCATCTTTAAAAGAAAATGTTTGAAAAATGTATTGTAATTATAATTAATATGTTCTTAGGCAATACGTTTAGTAAAAATTGCATTTCTATGTACGTTGATTCAAGAAAATATGAACGAAGTCAAATTTCACAATAGAAGAAGGATGAAAGACCATGCAGAACTAATCAAAATCCTAACAAACTTCATCTATCTTGAATCAAATAGAAAGACAAAGCCAACACAAAAAGAAAGAGTTCAGAAAAATGTTTAATTTTATATACGTTAACTCAAAAAAGTCTACACATTTAGTTATAAGTCGGAAATTGATTTCTGAGA
>NW_020623966.1:0-856 GCF_003573695.1 Papaver somniferum
TCACTTAAACCAAACTCCATGATCATCTTTTTCCACCTTTCCTCAAACTCTTGTACTTTATAAGTATGATGAATACATGTTTTCATATCGTCCTTGAACTTGGACTTCTTGAAATAAATGTGTGATAGTTTTTCAGGGAATTTTTTCTTTATGTGCCAAAGGCATAAATGGTGGCGAGTGTTTGGAAAAACCTTTTTTATAGCTCCAGCCGTTGCAGAATCTTGATCAGTTATGATGGCTAAAGGATGTTGTTCTCCCATAGCTTCAAGCCAGATACTAAACAACCATAAAAATGTAGGTTCAGTCTCATCCTGCAAAAGTTCACACCCAAACTGGATAGTTTGATAATGGTGATTTACCCCCGTCAATGGTGCGAACGGCATCTCATATTTATTTGTTCGATACGTAGTGTCGAAAAAAACTACCTCCCAGAATTGTTCATATGACAAACGTGATCTCGCATATACCCAAAAAAAATTAACAGCTCTACCATGTTCATCAACTCGGACTCTATAAAAGAATTGAGGATTCTCACCTTGTTTCTTGTGTAAATAATCAATTACAGACTGAGCGTCTCCAAGTTCCAAATTTTTATGCCTAACATTCCGTAAATGATTCCAGCAATCTCTTTTGTTAAACCCAATATTTTGACCCTCAAGGATTGCAGGAATTTTTCCGACTTCAAGGTTTTCTATATTGAACTTTTCTGCAAGATCCTTTACTCCTTCTGGCATGCATTTATTGGATCGCATCCGCATTCTTTTTCGTGGTGACACAAACTTGTGATTGTGTTCATCTGAAAATGCCATCACCACCCACATATTATTTTCTTCGTTAAGAAGGATTTGCATCTTTG
>NW_020623967.1:0-600 GCF_003573695.1 Papaver somniferum
ATCATTTTGGAATTGGTAGAAAAGTGGAATCCTTAAGCCCAGTTTCTCCAAATTATTTCACATCACTTTGCTATTTAATTTTGTTACATTTCTAAGTTTTTTTAAAAAAAATCTATCTTCACAAGTTTGAAAAGAATCTCGTTTTATAACCACTATTACTACAACCATTTGAAAATACATCAATTTTTGGCGCCGCCGACGTGGACCTGTGCTTAGGTAGATTTTTTTTTTTAGGTTTATTATTTTTTATTATTTGTTCCTTTTTACGTCTCTTTTTGTCTTTATTTTGCAGGTTCGAAGTGGAACACTAAGGACTTGGAGAGGAAAAAGCTTAAAGCTTAAAGCGAAAAGAGAATAAAAGAAGACAAATAAATTTTTAGGATTTAATTTTTAATTTTTAATTTTTTTTAGAGTTGTGTGAGGAAAAATTGTAATTTGTTGTTTTTTCTATTTGAATTTTAAATTGAACTTTTGGACTTTATTATTTTTTTTAAAAACCCTACGGAAGGGTCATAATAAAAAAAAATATTAAACTGTGTGCAGAGAAGGACGGTGATTACAATATCACCTCGTCCCCTTGGGTTCGCACATGACATAGGA
>NW_020623968.1:0-434 GCF_003573695.1 Papaver somniferum
TTACTAGAAACTCATAAAATAAGCTCCTAAACTCAAATAACTAACAAAAAAGAAGAAAAATAGGAACTTAACATCGTTTGCGCCCCTTTCCCACCTTAAAATTCTTCTTCTTAGGTTGGAGACCAGCAAGGATTTCCGCCAAAACATCAGGGTCTCCATAAAACTCATTATATTCATCATCATAAATATCATCATATTCATCTTCATCCGAAGCATAATTACCACCAGGAACAAGCGTAATAGGAGTTTGAGGTTTTTTCTTCTCTCTTTTTTCTTTAAAATACTCCTTTCTATAGGCTGGATTTCTAATAAAGTTAGTCTGAACTTCATCATTCGTAATGGTGCCTACCTCTGCAAGCTCCTCTTCATTGAGAATATTTTCCGTCCTTTGTTGCCTTAGAGCTTCTAATCTATCAAGAAAAGCTTTCTTCTTT
>NW_020623969.1:0-488 GCF_003573695.1 Papaver somniferum
AATAATGAGATTACCATCTTAGTAAATGATGCGGAGAAGGGTAGTGACATTGATCCACAAGAAGCTCAGAAAGCTCTTGAAATAGCTGAAGCTAACTTAAGTCGGGTTGAGGGCAAGAGACAAACAATTGAAGCGAATTTAGCCATCAGACGAGCTAGGACGTGAGTAGACGCTATGAATAAAATTTCATAAAAAATAGGTGCGCCCCAATAAAAAAGGAAATTCTGTTTATACACCATATTTTGGTTCTGCGGATTGAGTCGAATCAACTGTAATGGAATTTCTTATGCAACTAAAATAAAAGGGAGGGTGGGTAGAAAAACTTATTAGATACTAATTACTCCGGTATCTAATAAGTTCTACCTACTATTGGATTTGAACCAATGACTCCCGCCGTATGAAAGCAATACTCTAACCACTCGGTTAAGTAGGTCATTTATCATCACAAAGAGAAAGAAAGGGGCTTGTCATATCGATGAATTATAGAT
>NW_020623970.1:0-313 GCF_003573695.1 Papaver somniferum
CTTAGTTACTGGATTACGACTCTCTCTCAGTAGAAACTTATCATCATCAACAAGCGGAGTGACATCAAAATTTATGAAAAAGTTGAAGACGTTTAAGGTTTAGAAGCAACAATAGAAAAGAACAATTCAAAAATCAAAGTTGAAGACTTAGTTACAAGAAGTTACAAGAGCAAATGATATAAGTTGTTTAAGTTCATGATACCAAGACATCACAAGTTGTGAAGATACAAGTTCTAAAGTCCTTCTCTCATGGCCATGTAAGTTTTTGTCTTGTGAAAAAACAAAAAAAAAAAAAAAAAAAAAAAAAAAAAAA
>NW_020623971.1:0-3031 GCF_003573695.1 Papaver somniferum
TTTTGTAACGGGAGATTTGTAACGGACCCTAAGCCGTTACGAATTCCTGTTACGAATCCAGGAATTGGGTGTAGTAGACAGTTGGAACAACTTCAACTGAATATGGGATTTCTTTGACTATCTCAATTGTCTCAGTTGGAGGCAATTCAGCAGGAGGATTATCATGATGAAAGTCACTAATATCATCGATGATAACATTAGCAGATTCCATCATGACTTGGGTTCTGAGATTAAATACTCGAAAACCACGGCTATTAGAAGCATAGTCACGAAAGATACCTTCATCACTTTTTCTATCGAATTTCCCTATTTGTTCTCGATCTTTTAGAACTTAGTACTTACTTTCGAACACTCTGAGATAGTGTAGGTTGGGTTTTCTTCCATGCCACAACTCGTAAGGAGTGTTTAGGGTTTTAGACCGTAAGTAAACACGGTTGATCAAATAACATGCTGTAAAAAAAGCTTCTCCACAAAATCTTCATGGTTAATTTTTGTAATGGAGCATTACCCTGGCCATTTCCTGAAGGTTCCTATTTTCTTTATGCAACTCTATTAGCTTGAGGAGTAATGGGTGGTGAGTATTGTTGAATAATCCCCAGTTCGTCATGAAATTCAAACACCTTAGTGTCCTTGAATTCAGTTCCACGGTGGCTCCTAATTTTCTTTAGGTTGCGACCTTGTTCTTCTGTATTTTTTAACAATAATCTTGAATTCATCAAGGGTTTCATTCTTATGGGAAAGAAATGCAACCCAAGTGAATCTGGTGTAGTCATCTACCATAACTAAAGAATACTTCTTACCAGCAACCATGGTTGTTGAATTGGTCCGAAGAGATCCATATGAATTAAATCAAGTGGAGATTTAGTGAGAATATCTCGAGATGATTTATGGTGAACTTTCGTTTGTTTACCCTTTTGACAGGCACCACATACACCCTCAATCTTTGCATTTTTTTTGGGAACCCCTCTGACAAGTTCTTTGTTTATGATCTTAGTTAGAATAAGATAGTTGATATGACTAAAATGCTCATGCCAAAGATGTGTAGATTCCACCTTAGTCAAATTGCAACAATTACTAAACTGAGTATCAAGAAGATAACAGTTGTTTTTACCACGAGTTCCTTGAAAAAAGTACTAGAGTTTGTCCATACAGATTGTCCATACAGAGTTTGTCCATATAGTTGATTCTCTAGAAAAGTATATTAGAGTTTGTCCATACAGATTGCTAAGTGAAATATTGGGTATTGTTGTCAGACCCCCGCTTTTTCACAAATGGTCAGCCATATGAGCAATTTCATATCAACCATATTCTTCTGCACCATAACTGGTTCAAATGACTAAAATGAACTAGTTAGCGAGTGGTTCAATTTCTTAGATATTTATGTAACTACACTAGTCACAATCGAAGCAAAAACAATTTGATTCACTCGAATCGGTTCATGAACTTTATAGCCACCGTTTGAAAAAGTATTCCTTAGTTTATATAACCATGAACTCGAGAACAATTGTTTTTATATATAAGTAACTCAAGTTTGCGGACTGGGTTCGCGGACTTAAGTTCCCGGAAGGAGTTCCCAAACTCCAGTAGATTTTCTCGGGTCGAGAACTTCCGCCAGTTCGCGGACTTAGCTCACGCCACTATTCTGGTTCTCTTGATCAACAAAGTTCGCAAACTTTGGTTCAACGAATAAGGACTTATACATATATGCGTTTCCACAACAATGCTTATATCCATCATTGGTTATATAATCTAAACTCTCATTTCAATCATTGAAAACAGTCTCAGAGGATGTTATATAGTTGTTATTCACAAACCATTTTTCGTCAGAGCAATTTTCAAAGTGATTGGAACATAACATGACATAAGTCACTAGGTAAAGATGAATTTGGCTAAAGCGAAAGCTTACCAACACATATTTAGAGAAATAGATAGGCGAGATAAACTCGTCTCGAAATACCAAATTTGTATAATCAAAGTATATATAGCAAAACCACTTTTGTATCAAGTCTCCACATACCTTTTAGTTAATGAAGTTCCATCGGTTCCTTGGGTAGTCCTTCGTATTGAATGATGATTTCCATGGAGTTCTTGATCTCAACTACACTTTCTATCCTAGTCTGAGACCTTAGCTATAGTAGACTAGAAATCAAGACTAGTAGTTTTGATCACTAACATTGACAAACATGCTTGAGATAGCAATGCATGCGAGTTCGACCGAGCAATGCTCTAAGAGAAATACTCCTATATTACTTGCAGTAGTTTTTGATCTTTTTATGTGTCGAGGAGGTTCTCGATTTTAGCCGTCCTTGGGTTTTCAAGGGTTTCGATATTTATGTCCATCATGGGTTATGAGGCCGATAAATTCGGATTTGGATCCCCAAGTGCGGGGAGGATCTTGGATTACTACAAGGGATTTGTAGACTCACCCAACCAGAATCTTTTTAGGAGTTTGATCTTCTAGCCTCGTTTGTCTCTGCGATATATGTGTCGTTCTCTAGATATTTTTTGCCTTAATATTTGTCCTCTTTTTTTTGTCCTTGGGGGAATTGACCTTGTTTTCACCATTTTCATACATCCATATCGTAACAATATTTTCCTTTGTCGTAATCTCCTACGATCTCTATGATCGCATCGGGAACCTTAATCTTCGAAGGTATGTGGATGCGACTCCTTTGATTCCATGAACTCATGATTGTCATTAATAGCAGTATATGGTGGAACTACATCTACTACACAAAAGGTAGTCAAGGTTAGGATTCTGCCAACTCGAATATCCAAGGTTACCGCGTCTCGTGGTATGGTTGACGAAACCATTAACCCGAATATGTTGTATGTCGAGTTGATAAGGCATTCGTCTTTTGGGCCTATCTTTTAGAACGTGTCATAGAATAATATTTCCACTACACCATTTTTTCCGATTCGAAACGGTTATTGAGCGTTACGAATCGGGGTTGTAACTGTTCTGGACCGTTACGAAAAGGGTTGCTACAATTTTTTTGTAACGGCCCAGCAGCCGTTACGATTTTTTTTT
>NW_020623972.1:0-460 GCF_003573695.1 Papaver somniferum
GAATGCTTTGTTTCATAGTAGGCTTGTTATCAATAACTCATAGTCTTCTAAAATTAAAGAATTAATAGATGTCACCTGGAACGTTAGAAACTGTTTAAAACATCTAATAATATAGAAAAACTGGTACATTGAAGAGGATGGTTCAAAAGAATACACAAAAGTATAGGTGAATTCTTAGTTTCATAGTAGGCTTGTTATAAAAAACTCATAGTCCTCTAAAGTTAAAGAATTAATAAATGTCACCTGGAACGCTTGAAACTGTTTAAAACATCTAATAATATACAAAAACTGGTACATTGAAGAGGATGGTTTAAAAGAATACACAAAAGTATAGGTAAATGCTTAGTTTCATAGTAGGGTTGTTATCAATAACTCATAGTCCTCTAAAGTTAAAGAATTAATAGATGTCACCTGGAACGCTAGAAACTGTTTAAAACATTTAATAATATACAAAAACTTG
>NW_020623973.1:0-386 GCF_003573695.1 Papaver somniferum
AATAATATACAAAAACTTGTAAATTTAAGAGGATGGTTCAAAAGAATACACAGAAGTATGGGTGACTGCTTAGTTTCATAGTAGGCTTGTTATCAATAACTCATAGTCTTCCAAAATTAAAGAATTAATAGATGTTACCTGGAACGCTAGAAACTGTTTAAAACATCTAATAATATACAAAAACTTGTAAATTTATGAGGATGGTTCAAAAGAATACACAGAAGTATGGGTGACTGTTTTGGTTCATAGTAGGCTTGTTATCAATAACTCATAGTCCTCCAAAATTAAATAATTAATAGATGTTACCTGGAACGCTAGAAACTGTTTAAAACATCTAATAATATAAAAAAACTTGTAAATTTAAGAGGATGGTTCAAAAGAATACA
>NW_020623974.1:0-558 GCF_003573695.1 Papaver somniferum
TTACAAAGTATTTAAGTCTGGAAAACATGCAACACCTCAATCCTATTTGTTATTGTTAGTGTCACAATGTTAAAATGTTATGAGAAGTTACAAAACAAGTTATAAAGATCAATACACATTTTCCCTTATAAAATGCTCAACCTATGATTTATCTTTTGTGAGCCCAGATGATTCTCCCACACTTACCTTGTTATGACACTAAGAAACCGTGAAAGTCTCGCCAGCCACACCAAGTGCATATCCGTAGACATGTCAGCAGCGGATATGGCATTCCTTGATGCTGGCATTGTTTTCTGATGAATTCCTTGGTATGGGCATTCACTTTGTCACTCTTGTTGCACATTATAAGCAGTGGGTTCTCTTCTTCACAATAGGCGCATTGGTCAAAATTTCATACAGGTACTCTGTGGCTGCGTGGCAGTTTGGCACAAAGTCGAGAGCATCGACGACAAAGATAAGGCCATCCGCTTGAGGAAAATATTTATCAAGCTTTGGTCGAAGTCGAGAGTGTCCAGGAACATCAACTACACAGACAGGCTTTATCTTGCCTTCCTTAGA
>NW_020623975.1:0-382 GCF_003573695.1 Papaver somniferum
TCTATCTAGTTTACAATTTAGTCTCAGAAATCAATTTTCGACTTATAACGAAATGTGTAGACTTTTATGAGTTAACATTTATAAAATTTTTAGATTTGTCTTTCTATTTGTGTTGGCTTTGTGTTTCTATTTGAATCAAGATAGATGAAATTTGTTAGGATTTGGATTTGTTCTGCATGGTCTTGCATCCTTCTTCTATTGTGAAATTTGACTTGCTTCGTATTTGCTTGAATCAACGGAAATGCAAATTTTACTAGACGTATTCCCTTAGAACATATTAATTGTAATTACAATACATTTTTCAAACTTTTTCTGTTAAAGATGAGTCTATCTAGTTAACAATTTAGTCACAGAAATCAATTTCCGACTTATAACGAAATGT
>NW_020623976.1:0-784 GCF_003573695.1 Papaver somniferum
ACGAAGTGTGTAACCTTTTTTGAGTTAACATATATAAAATTCAACGTTTTTATGAACTCTTTCTTTTTTGCGTTGGTTTTGTCTTTCAATTTGATTCAAATAGATGAAATTTTTTAGAATTTGGATTACTTCTGGCTGGTCTTTCATCCTTCTTCTATTGTGAAATTTGACTTCCTTCATATTTTCTAGAATCAGTGTACATAGAAATGCAATTTTTACTAGACGTAATGCTTTATAACATATTATTTGTGATTAGATTAAAGTTTTCAAACTTTTTTTGTTAAAGATGAGTTTATCTAGTTTACAATTTAGTTTCAAAAATGAATTTCAGACTTATAACGAAGGGTGTAGACTTTTTTGAGTTAACGTATATAAAATTCAACATTTTTATGAACTCTTTCTTTTTGTGTTGGTTTTATCTTTCAATTTCATTCAAGATACATGAAATTTTTTAGGATTAGGATTGGTTCTGCATGGTCTTTCATCCTTCTTCTATTGTGAAATTTGACTTCCTTCATATTTTCTTGAATCAACGTACATAGAAATGCAATTTTTACTAGAGCTATTGCCTTAGAACTTATTAATTATAATTACAATACATTTTTCAAACTTTTTCTGTTAAAGATGAGTTTATCTAGTTTACAATTTAGTCTCAAAAATCAATTTCCGACTTATAACGAAGTGTGTAACCTTTTTTGAGTTAACATATATAAAATTCAACGTTTTTATGAACTCTTTCTTTTTTGCGTTGGTTTTGTCTTTCAATTTGATTCAAATAGATGAA
>NW_020623977.1:0-940 GCF_003573695.1 Papaver somniferum
TTTTTTTTTTCTTTTTCCGGAATGCCGTTTTTTTCAATGAAATAACTTGTAATCAAAATAAAACCAACGACCAAAGTGCTGAGAAGAAGAAACGATAGCAAGAATCGATTCACATAATCCACACTGCAATTTATACCAACCAAATATCTGTGTACATCAACTAAGAAACCCATAATCAAATTCTTTATCAATCAAAGAAAAAGAAAAAAATAAGTATCTCACAAAACTGTGAGATAGGCAAAAAGTATAAGATCACACACCGATTAACAGAATGTGATATTGCTCTTTTGTACCTGCAAAATAAACATGGGTTAGGGTTTATTGATTGTAACTGCAAAATAATACATGGGTTAGGGTTTTATCACAAAACCAAAGAGGTGGAGAAGGCAAACAAAGAGAGAAGAAGAGAATAGAATAAGGGTATGGATAAAAGAGATGTCATTAGGGTTATGGAGATTCAACTTCGTTCAACAGAAAACTTGTTTTTTTTTTTCCAATTCAATCTAATGAGGAAAGTCCAAGCCGTGAGCATAACAAGGATATTCAAGCATGGTTAGAGGAAAATGTTTTTGATTTGGATAATATTTTGACTAAGGAGGAACTAGATGAGGCAAGTACTATTCAGATTGATGAAGTGCGTGCTAAATTCATTAGAGATCCAGCTTATAGACAAGACTATTTCAAGGAAAAAAAGAGCAACTGGATAGAATGTCAACTAAGAAGAAAGCTCAATCTCCTATTAAGCTTGTTCCGGGTGGTAATTGTGCTTCAGATGAAAATGAAGAGGATTGTAACTATGATGAAACTTATGATGATTATGAAGATGATTACAAGGAGACTTATAGTGACTATGATTTGACTCAAATAATTGCTGGTCTCATTCCTAAGAAGAAGAATTTTAGGGTTGAAAATAAGGGGCGAAACGTTTCTAATTTTCCTA
>NW_020623978.1:0-346 GCF_003573695.1 Papaver somniferum
ACTTATAACGAAGTGTGTAGACTTTTTTGAATTAAGGTATATAAAATGTAACATTTTTATGAACTCTTTCTTTTTGTGTTGGCTTTGTCTTTCTATTTGATTCAAGATAGATGAAATTTGTTTGGAATCGGATTAGTTCTTCTTGGTTTTTCATCCTTCTTCTATTGTGAAATTTGACTTCCTTCATATTTTCTTGAATCAACGTACATAGAAATGCAATTTTTACTAGACGTAATGCTTTGGAACATATTATTTGTGATTACAATACATTTTTCAAACTTTTTCTGTTAAAGATGAGTTTATCTAGTTTACGATTTAGTCTCAGAAATAAATTTCCGACTTATAA
>NW_020623979.1:0-5369 GCF_003573695.1 Papaver somniferum
AAAATTCTGCTTGGTTTCATGTTGAAAACTATCTTGGCTATTTACTAACATGTCCTGGCTCTGTGCTAACATATCCTGGATCTTTTTTAATATACTGAGAGATTCCTCTAAGCTAGTTATTCTACTCTCTGAAGAGTTCTGAAACTGACCTGAAGAGTTCTTATTTGAACCAAAACCTGGGGGAGCATTAGGATTACTAAACTGACCTTGACTCTGGACCTTAGACCATGAAAGGTTCGGATGGTTTCTCCAACCAGGATTATAGGTTTCTGAATATGGGTCAAATTTCTAACGGTTCTCGAATCTAGTGTTATTATTATAAAGAGCATTGGCTTGCTCTTCAATAGTCTGTCCTTCCCAAAAAGGCTCTACTCTACCACTAGTGTGACCCACTTCTAAAGCTTTTTAACCTTTTTGCTATAGCAGCAATTTTGGCATCTGATTCATAGCCTCCTTCTACCCTATTAACGTTTTCTCTACCTAGAAAAATTGTTTTCTGGGGTCCCCTATTATTTTCCCATTGTTGGGTCTTTTCAGCGATTTCACTCAAAAATGTCATCGCATCATAAACTGTTTGGTTCTCAAACCCACCTGTATACATGGATTCTACTATGGTTGTAGTGGAATAATATAAACCCTCATAAAGGATCTGAACTAAACTAACCTTTTCTAAACCATGGTGAGGACATTGGGATAATAGATGATTGAACCTTTCAAAATACCTATATAAATATTCTACCTCCTGTTGAGAAAACATACAGATTTGCGTCCTAATAGACGATGTTTTTTTCCTAGGGAAAAACTTATTCAGAAAGGAAGATGTAAGTTGTCCATATGTTTCAAGGGACCCGGAAGCCAAACTATACAGCCATGATTTGGCTTTATCTTTCAAGGAAAAGGGGAATAACCTTAGTTTCAAAGCATCATCACCAAGGTTCCTAGCATTTAAGGTACTACAAATTTCCTCAAAGTCTCTAACATGAAAATAGGGGTTCTCATTTTCTTTCCCTACAAAGATTGGGAGCATCTGTAAGGTCCCAGGTTTAAGTTCATAATTTTCTTCTGTTTCAGCTAGCCTGATACACGAGGGACGAGTAGTCCTAGTCGGATTCAACAAAGCTTTCAAAGTTGCCATTTCTGGCTCTATCGGAGTAATAGGGATTCTCTCCTCAAACGGACGTTCAAAAATGGACTCTTCAAAAATCAGACTTTCTAAATCAAGGTAATCAAGACGTTTCGAACTTCTAGGTTTCTTTTTAACAAATCTACCTAGAGCGTCTCTTTTACGTTCAGGCATACAAAAGAAGTTTCCTAAATTGGAAGGTATTTTAAGCAATCATAAAACAAGGATGACTCGACCAAATCAAACCTATCAATTTCTATCAAACAAAAAGCATGATGGCTCCACTTAGATTGTTTCTATACCAGCTTATACTCTTCCAAGAGGAAACTAGGTACAATTTTAGCAAACCTCGTAGGAAGATCCGAATAAAGTAAGTCGAAGAAAAGCAAGAGAAGCTCTGAGGATCTTTGATACCCCCACCCCTTTGGCAATGCTTCCCTGGGTTACAAGGCGGCTCTAATCGACTTCTAGTAATCTTCCTAAACTTTAAGTTAGGCCAACAAGATACCCAATACAATCCTTTTGAACGACTTTCCTATAAGCTCGTTACCTTATCGGTCTCGTTCTAGTCAAAATTTTAAGGCTTAGGTTCGCGTAGGTTACGTGTTCCTATAGAGGGAAAGAAGAGAATGGTGATGAAATCTGAACCCTTATCTTGTATATCCAGGCCTTCCCCTTTACTATAAAAATAAATGTCTGTATTCAGTCCTCAACATATAAGCATACGAAGGAGTCCAGTAACTCGCTGACAGGGGATTCGCGAGTGTTTAGAATCTTACATCCCGTTCCATACGGGGGATGAATCGGTTGTAGTAGACTCGGGCCACAACTCCTATGTCAAGTACGAACCCGAGGGGCCGAGGTGATATCGTAATCACCGTCCTTCTCTGCACACAGTTTTATATTTAAAACTACCCTTCCGTAAGGTTAAAAAAATAATGTCCAAAAAGAAAAGAAAAATTACAAAAATAATAATTAACCCTAATACAATTCTTTTTTTTTAAAAAGAAAAAATAAACAAAACCGTAAAAAATAAAATAACTAAAAAAAAAGCTATCTTCTTTTTCGTTCTTTTCGCTTTAATCTTTCGCTCCAAGTCTTTAAGAAATTACCAAACTCCTTGGCTCAATATTCTTTATGATCCAAAACCTATAGACAAAAGAAAAATACCCAAAAACGTAAAATCGAACAAAAATAACAAAAACCTAAAAAAAAATAAAAGAATAATAAATCTAAAAGCCTATAAAGCAAATCCGCGTCGGCTGCGCCAAAAATTGATGTAGTTTTGAAATGGTAAGTAGAGTATTGTTCAAACTCGGATTTGTGTAAAATAATTTTTAGACTTATAATAATAAAAATAGAATACTTAAGATGATTTTGTTATCAAGATTGTAAAGAACACTGATGCTAATATTCCACTATTTTCCAAGTTCAAAATGATTTAAATCCAATATTTATATTTATTCAATTTTTCGTTTAATTTGATTCTAAGATGTTCCAACAAGTAGATTTTCAAAATAACAAGTGTAAATCAAAAGCATGGGATATCAAAAACCTAAGTCCAAGCATATATCATCAATGGAAATCACAATAGTTGAATAAAAATCATTCAATCAATTCTTAATCAAGGCAAATAATCATATAAATAATTATAATAAATAAATAAATAAGAAAGTACCACTTTCTGCTGGATAAATAGCTTCCTCCATCGCATCAGCTAAGGGGTTTACCTCTTCATATTAATCACTTGCTCAAAATACATAGTTATAGCCCAAAAGTTGATTAAAAAGAAGTAAAACAATTGAACAGAAAAATCGCAACAGAAATAACTGTTGCAAAGGCGATGTTCCTGTTACAAAAAGAACGATATACGCGAAGCTGTTGAGACGGCAGCTGCGACCCCCACTGTCTGTCTTAAACCTTGTTGAAGAACGACGGTCCTCGGGAGTCCGTTCTTCGTGTTCTTCAGCTTCAGCACCAGCAGAAACAGCAGACCTGCAACTCCAATTTCCCAGCTCTGTGGTGTTCTAAACTTCCCGTAACTTCTCCTAGACTTAGATAACACCTTATGGGACTCGACCCATCCTTTTATACCACTCAGAAACGTCTAAATTCCTTCTTTTCTTTCTTGGCAGTCACGGCAATAATTTCTTCCTTTTTTTGTTTCACGCGTTTCTGGGATTCCCAACTTATCTCAAACTCTTCCTTAGATAGATACCAATCTTTGGGAAGAATATCTTGCCTTTAGTCTCTCTAAATTTCCAAATTTAATCAAACAGGGACCCGTGTAAACTCAAAGCTATGTTTTGCATTATCTCGAGTTCTAGACAAATTCAGCCTATGAAATCACCCATACTAGAATTGTATATCCATATCACGTTCAGACCAGGAGAATCAGTGATTGAATCTCATTAAAACGCGTCCAAAAATCCAACGCTAAATCTTCCCAGTGAAAGAATTTTTTCCCGCCAAAATTATTTTTCAAAAAGTGAAGGTGCACTCCCCCTTATCCAGTTCCGGTGTCCCTTTAGCACATGCACGAAATGGGTTACCCCTTATCCAAAGTGACAGTCCGGATAGCAAATGTTCTCCCAGGTGCCTTTAACAACTTTTCGAGCCAATTTCGCCGCAAAAGCTTATTTCTCCAAAAACACCTACAAAGAGATAAAATACCAAAATAAGTACAAAAACATGTACTAACAATATACACAATAGAGATGAAAAAGACACATAAATGCGTCTATCACCATGGTGAGCCCAATTACTATCCACATGCCCACCGGTCATACAAGCGAGATTCTTATAATTCCTCTCCTCTAGATAAAGCACGTAAGATACTTGAATCAACGCGTAACTTACAGGAGTTTTTCAGTCAACACGTAGGCTTCACTTAGAGATGGAAGAAAGAGCTGCTCGAATTACTCTTGATTTTCAATACATTTTTTCCTATATCACCCGTGGAAATAAGGATAATTTTTATAATAATCAAGATAATGAGGTTAGAAATGGTAACACTACTTGTTTAGATGAGGTACAATCAATTTCATGTTATTATAATGATGATGAGGATAGTATTGATGAAGAACATGAAATATGTAGGCATAGTGATCAGGAATTTGTTACTTCGATTGAGCTTTATAATGATAGTGTTGTTTCTATTAGAAATCCAAATAATTTTAATGATTATTCACCCATCCAAAGGATGTGGATTTGACTAAAGATACCACCGTTTTAGACGATGTAGTTCATGATCCTTTAGCCTGCAGTGTGTTAGATAATCCATTATTTGTTGTTCCTATCAGTGAATCGGAGGAAGTAACTATGATTAACACCTTAGTTAATGAGCCTTTACTAGAAACTTTCGATGATAATCCTTTATATGATTTGATAATGGTTTAGAGGAAAGAGTTTACTCTGAGAATACTGTTTTAGATTCTAGGGATTTAGAAACACTAGTCTTAGAAGACCATAAACTCGTAGAGATGAGTAAGGATGCATTACTTAGATAATAACTTAGAAGAATCAATTGACCATTTTCAGGAATCTGATGATCTAGAAATTAGGGAGATTGTAACTAGTCTATCTAGAGACACTGAAAACTCTAAGTTTGGGGGTGATTATCACTTTTCAGGTACCTTAACTTTAACTCTCAGAAAGTTCCCTCGTGTAGGACTTGACATTTGTGCCTCAACCATCTTACAAGATTATCTTCATACACCTTTTTCTGAACCTAATTGTGTCCATAAGAGAACTCAGTTGTTAGAAACCCATCCTATGATTGATGTGATTAACCCAGGCTATGATACCAAGATTGACTTTGTTTTCCCACCAAAAACTTTTCTTCCAATTGTGGGAACTTATGATTTTCAGATGTGTCAGTTATTAAGTTTTGAGATAAACCTAATTACTTTAGGAGAATAGTGTCGATACATTTTCTTAAGGAAGACCACCTATTTCATTGTGGTCTGCTGTGTGAGTCAAATCTGATTGACTTGGAGGATCTCCAATTATTCAGGATTTTGTTATGTGCTTCTTAGTTCTTAGTTGAGTATTTCCAGACTTTACAACCTGATCTTAAGGATCCTACCTTTGAGGAAATCCCGACGATGGAAATTTTTTATTTAGACCCTTTCATAGATCATGAACCTGAACCACAACTAGATGTAGTTGTTTTAAACAAGGGTATGTCCGATATTTTCTTGGTTTGTTGTAGTTTCCTCTTCTTGTGGTTGGCACTTTTTGATCC
>NW_020623980.1:0-542 GCF_003573695.1 Papaver somniferum
ACAAATCCGGAACACTTATACACTCAGTTATATTTGAATCCTGGATTCTTTACCACCTCTATCTTGATGAATCACAAAAACTGAGACAAAGAGAACTTTGTGATTACTATCTAACTTTCCTGAAAGAGATTACAATAACCTAGGTAACTGGAAAGCAAGGTCAGGCTCGGGAAACCGTGTAAGAAGATAATATCTTAAGATGATAGAGGAACATACGCAAGTCCCAAGTTAGGGACCTTTATAAGAGTCAAAGGTAAACCACGGGGAGAATGATATTCACCCCCAAACCTAGAGTTGTAAATATCTTTGTATAAACTAGTCATAATTTTCTTAATTTCTAAATTATCAAATTTAGGGAAATGGTCATTTATTTCATCTAGATTGTAATCAGGTGAGTGTCTTTTACTCAAATTATCATCTTCGTCGGAGACTATTGTCTTTGTATCGTTGGACTCTAAAACACTAGTCTCGGGATAAACACGTTCCTCTAAACCATCATCGGCTTCATAGATACAAGCAAATACTACAGCGTCTAAAATAAT
>NW_020623981.1:0-1210 GCF_003573695.1 Papaver somniferum
AAACCGTGGCTACTATAATGTTCATCACTTGATTCATATGAATCAAAATCGATTTTTCTTCAACTGTATCTTGTATACGTTTATGAGAATATAAACAATTGAACAAACTCTAGAACTAGCTTCATTTGAGTCATTTGAACTAGTTATGGTTAAGATGAATGAGGTTGATATGAAAGTGATTCATATGGCTAACTTTGGTTAATTATTTTTGAGCCAACAAGGTGTACATGTTTAGGTATGGTTACTCAAACCTAAATGAAGGTATATTTCATTAACTTGAGTCAAATCAGGTTTTCATCTAACGATGAATATTAGACTCGTAGGTTTATCTTTGGGAGAGAGATTTATCTATCCAATAGATTTTTCTGTGTGAGACAGATTGGTTTATCAAGTCTTAGACTTTGGGACGTAGAAACTCTTAGTTGTGGGTGAGATCCGTTAAGGGAATCAAGTGTGTAGAGTCCTGCTGGGATTCAGAGACGTAAGCAGCGCAACTGTACCTTGATCAGTGTGAGATTGGTTAGGGCTCAACTACATTCCAGTATGAAGTTAACTTGGAGTATGCTAGTGTTTGTAGCGGCTTAATACGGTATGGTGTTAAAATCTGGACCAGGTCCCGTGGTTTTTCTGCATTTGCGGTTTCCTCGTTAACCATAACTAGTTCAAAGATAATATCTTTCAACCATTTGATCGAACTTAGCTTGTTAGACACAAATGAAAAGTGACTTCATTTAGATATGGGTAACCGTACCTAAACATGTACACCTTTGTTGGATCAACAATAGTTAATCGATGTTAGCCATATGAACACTTTCATATCAACCATATTCATCTTAACCATAGCTAGTTCAGATGACTCAAATGAAACTAGTTCTAAAGTTTTTCAATTGTTTATATTCTTATAGAAGTATACGAGACACAATTGAAGCGATTTTGATTCAATCGAATAAATTCTTGAACATTATATCCACGGTTTGGAAAAGATTGCATTCCATATTATATAAATGTATTAGTTCGTGAAAAAATGGATTTCAGAACATAACCTACTCAAGTGTGCAAACGGGTACACATATTGTTAGAGCACTTCTCGGTCAAACTCGCATGCATTGATATCTCAAGCATGTTTGTCAATGTTAGTGATCAAAACTACAAGTCTTGATTTCTAGTCTCTTATAGCCAAGTCTTGGACTAGGATAATAAGTGTAGTTGA
>NW_020623982.1:0-606 GCF_003573695.1 Papaver somniferum
AAAAGGTCAACCGAATAAAGAATTGTCTCTCTCTCACTGCTAAAGCACTCACGACAGTAAATGAAGTGGTGAAATATAGAATCATTATTCCTTGTTAAATAATGTGAAGAGTTAGAGGTTTTTCTATTCCAAGCTGGTGAAGTCCACTGGTAACTAAAGGACGTGTCACCACTTACTCCACTCATTTTTGCATGAGTTATAAAGACGCCGTATCTTATTTCTTATAGCAATAAAAAAGAAAGCAAATGGTTTTAAGAACCATTCTGATGCAGATGAGCAGGCTATAGCCTATTTGGAGGCTAAAAATCCAAGTGTCGTAATTTAGATCCTTAGGGGTCCATTTCGATAGGAAACAAGCCAAAGAACAGGACAAGGGAATCTTCGATTGCCTTGGTCTTCAGAATTTAGCCAAATTCCATCGTTTAGGGCATCAAACATACGTTTTTGCTATTTTAGGAAAGTTTTTATTTTGTTAATAACTCTTTCGTTAGGAGTCTGTTTGGGCCGCCGTTTGAGGCGAATTGTTTTATTTTATGAGTACTTTCATTATTTTAGGTCGACCAAAATTTGCCAAAAATAGAAAATTAGGGTCTGAGTCGGTTTAGG
>NW_020623983.1:0-793 GCF_003573695.1 Papaver somniferum
GGCAAGATCAGATCACACAACTACAAGAAAGTAGTATCGGACTGGCTTCACAATCCCAATGAAGTCTTCAAGTCATTAACCTGGTTTAGAAGAAGAAACCAAAGGTTAAAGGAGAATCGACTCTAGCTTAGCACAACTAGTATCACACAGAAGGTGTGGGGATTCAGTTTCCCAGTTTCTGGAGTTCTCCCTTATATAGTCTTTCAAATCAGGGTTTGCAATCAATGTTAGCTTGGTAACAAAGCATTCAATATTCACCATTAGATGAAAACCTGATTAGATTCTAATATTTCTCAATCGTTAGATCGAAAACCTAGTTTGTTATACACAAATTAAATGCACGTTTCTAGGCTTGTGTAACCGTACCTCAACAATAGTTAATTACCAAATGGTTAGTCATATGATCACTTTCATATCAACCATATTCTTCTTCACCATAACTAGTTCGAATGACACAAATGAACTAGTTAGAGAGTTGTTCAATTGCAAGGAAATGTTATGTACCACACAAGACACAATTGCAGCAAAAACGATTTGATTCACTCGAATCGATTCATGAACTATATAGCCACGTTTTTCTATTGCATTCCTTAGTTTATATAAGATAAGTTCACAAACATCGTTTTTATATATAACCTACTCAAGTTCGCGGACTGGGTTCGCGGACTTAAGTTCCCGTAAGCAGTTCACATACTCCAGCAGATTTTCTCCGGTCGAGAACTTCCGCATGTTCGCGGACTGAGTTCACGGCTCTAGTTCCGGTTTCACTTGATCAAAAAAGTTCGTAAACTTC
>NW_020623984.1:0-406 GCF_003573695.1 Papaver somniferum
GCACTTATTTCCAACAAGGGTAATATGGTCATTTTCAAAGGGTGTAATATTTACTTTATTTATTTTCAATAAGGATAATTTGGTCATTTTCACAGTCTCCATAATATTACTGGCACTTATATCCAACAAGGGTAACATGGTCATTTTCACAGTATGTACTATTTACTTTACTTATTTTCGATAACGGAAGTCTGGTCATTTTTCACAGTATCCATAATATTTATTGCACTTATTTCCAATAAAGGTAATATGGTCATTTTCAAAGTCTTAATATTTACTTTACTTATTTTCGATATGGGTAGTCTGGTCATTTTCACATTCTCCATAATATTTATTGAACTTTTTTCCAATAAAGGTATATGGTCATTTTCACAATATGTAATATTTACTTTATTTATTTTCAATA
>NW_020623985.1:0-406 GCF_003573695.1 Papaver somniferum
CTTATATGTATTATTTTGAACTATCCTCTTAAATGTACCAGTTTTTGTATATTATTAGATGTTTTAAACAGTTTCTACCGTTCCAGGTGACATCTATTAATTCTTTAATTTTAGAGGACTATGAATTATTGAAAACAAACCTACTATCAAACTAAGCATTCACCTATACTTATGTGTAGTCTTTTAAACCTTCCTCTTAAATGTACCAGTTTTTATATATTATTATGTGTTTTAAACAATTTTTAGCGTTCCAGGTGACATATGTTAATTCTTTAATTTTAGAGGACTATATGTTATTGATAACAAGCCTACTATGAAACTAAGCAGTCACCTATACTTTTGTGTATTCTTTTGAACTTTCCTCTAAAATATACCAGTTTTTGTATATTATTAGATGTTTAAAACA
>NW_020623986.1:0-759 GCF_003573695.1 Papaver somniferum
TTAGTCTCAGAAATCAACTTCCGACTTATAACGAAGAGTGTAACTTTTTTGAGTTAACGTATAAAAAATTCAACATTTTTATGAACTCTTTATTTTTTTCTTGGCTTGTCTTTCAATTTGATTCAAATAGATGAAATTTGTTAGAATTTGTATTAGTTCTGGCTGGTCTTTCATCCTTCTTATATTTTGAAATTTGACTTCCTTCATAGACAGAAATGCAATTTTTACTAGAGGTAATGGCTTAGAACATATTAATTGTGATTACAATACATTTTTCAAACTTTTTCTGTTAAAGATGAGTTTATTTTGTTTACAATTTAGTCTCAGAAATCAACTTCCGACTTATAACAAAGAGTGTAGACTTTTTTGAGTTAACGTATAAAAAATTTAACATTTTTATGAACTCTTTATTTTTGTATTGGCTTTGTCTTTCAATTTGATTAAAATAGATGAAATTTGTTAGGATTTGGATTAGTTCTGTCTGGTCTTTCATCCTTCTTCTATTGTGAAATTTGGCTTCCTTCATATTTTCTTGAATTAACGTACATAGAAATGCAATTTTAACTAGACGTACTTCCTTAGAAAATATTAATTGGGATTATTATACATTTTTCTAACTTTTTTTTGTTAAAGATGAGTTTATCTAGTTTACAAGTTAGTCTCAGAAATCAACTTCCGACTTATAACGAAGAGTGTAACTTTTTTGAGTTAACGTATAAAAAATTCAACATTTTTATGAACTCTTTATTTTTTTCTTGG
>NW_020623987.1:0-321 GCF_003573695.1 Papaver somniferum
CTTATCACTATGTGAATTGTGCTAGAATCAGGGTGCCTAAATATCTAGACTAAGACTCCTAATAAAAATACATATTTGCACAAGAGTCAACATTTCAAGGTAAATGCGCTCCATTTTTATGATTTTTTTTTTCAATTTTTTAATTTTTTTCAATTTTGATTTTTCAATTTTTTTTGGAATTTTTCAATTTTTTCAAAAAGAAGAAGGAGTTTGTTTTCAATTATGGCATATTATCATGGTATCTACTCTATACCCCCAAACCTAAACTAAACATTGTCCTCAATGTTTCAAAATATGGAAAGAATTATAAAACAATATATG
>NW_020623988.1:0-322 GCF_003573695.1 Papaver somniferum
AAACCAAATTTTCAAATGTCTCCCACCAAAACCAAATTTTTCCCAAAAATCCAAACCCTTTAAAAAACCAAATTTTGGGCTTTGTAACATAGCTACTTAGCTTTTGAGCCAATCATGTCTGGATTTTGGTCTGCTCCTGGGGATGGAAATAAAACTCTTAGAGAACTTGCTTATGGGCATGTACCACGTTATGAACCTTCCACGAACCATGATGTCAATAGTCATAGGAATTATTATGGACATTTTCAAAGTCCCGAGCCGCAATACATGAACCCTAATGACTATTCATACATGCATCATTCATCGCAACGTGAAAATGAAC
>NW_020623989.1:0-1528 GCF_003573695.1 Papaver somniferum
TCCATCTCCTGGTACATGGACTGGTATTTATAGACAGAATAAACTCGTGGTCGCTTGATCGTCCGAGTTGGGTGAGCTATCATCCACCGACCTGCCTCCCTCGGACTCGTTCTATACCGTCCCTTGCGATGGCATACTTAATTCTCCTTCCGAGTTGTCTCGCTCTCCCTTGGATCGTGCTTCCCTTCTGTAGAGAACCTCGTGTTCCATCGCCTTTGGGTCGTAGTATAGATCGTCTGAGTCTTCTGTCACGATGCCCAACTACCCAAGTCCTTTTCTTATCCTTCATTAAATGCGGTCTTGATTTTTAGACTTGACCGTCTGAGCAGATTAGACCTTTATGCACACGCGTCATTCATGTGGCGTTTGTGCAGTTGCCTCGACTGAGACAAATCCTTCTCTTAACGAATGATTCGGTGCTCCAATCTCATCATCTTATCATATATTCATCCCTTGGGATGTTGAGAAGTACTAAATCTGTGAAACCAAGCTCTAAGAGCTTGTTTCAAACCATAGAGACTCTTCTTAAGATGGCAAACATAATTAGGTAGAACCTTGAGGATGTGACATGTAGACATCTTCATCTAAGTAGCCATGAAGAAAGGAATTACTTACATCCAACTACCTTATTGAACAATTATATGTAATAGCAATACACAGAACTACTCTTACTGTAGTTGATTTCACAAGTGGACTAAAAGTCTCATTGTAATCAATGTCATCCTGCTGATCATAACCCTTTGCAACTAATCTAGATTTAAGCCTATCAATAATACCATCTGATTTTTGCTTCACTTTATATACCCATTTAGATCCTAGGATATTCATATGAGGTTCAGGAGCCACATAATCCCAAGTTTCATTGTTTCTTAGAGCTACATACTCATCTTTCATTGAGACCTGCCAGGCAGGAATACTCATTGCTTGCTTAAAAGTTTTTTGCTCAGAAACTGTAGTTAACAAAGAAAGAAAAGTAGATGGAATAGGATATTTAACAGAGACATGTGCAACATGATCTGGAAACAATTTAGGTTTAGATATTCCTTTTTGAGCTCTAGTGACCATAGTAGTAGATGAAAGAACAATATCAGAACTAGATGAAGCTTGAATTGTTAAAGAAGGATTAGAAACAAGATTTTATGTGGCAGAAGAAATTGGAATTGGGTGTAAAGCATGAGAGGAAGTAGAAGGTGCAGAATTAGCAAAATAAAACTGGGACTCATCAAAAATTACATTTCTAGAAATGTAAGTTTTTCTAGTTAAAGGATTATAACACTTGTAACCCTTATGAAAAGAACTATAACCAAGAAAAGCACATTTTATAGACTGTGGAGAAAGTTTATCTGTTCTAAGATGAACTAAATGAGGATAACAAACAACACCAAAAATCTTTAGAAAAGAATAATCAGGAGGAGACCCAAACAAAACCTCAAAGGGAGATTTGTAATGAAGAATTTTTGTGGGAGTTCTGTTAATTAGATATGTGGCAGTTAAAAAAGCATCATACCACATTTCTTTTGGACAAAAA
>NW_020623990.1:0-748 GCF_003573695.1 Papaver somniferum
CTTATCATCTAGACTAAGAACCCTACGTTTAATATATATATGCACAGAAATCAATATTTCAAGGTAAATGAGCTCCATTTTTATGATTTTTTTCATTTTTTTTTTCAAGAAGAAGGAGTTCTGTTTTTAATTATAGCATGTTATCGTGGTATCTATACCATACCCCCAAACTTAAACTGAACATTTTCCTCAATGTTTCAAAAAATGAAAAGAATTATAATACAACATACGAAGAGAATTATGCTGAGTAGAGAAAAAGGAAAGAGAATACCCGATTTGACGAAAGAAAGAACCGAACTTCGTTATTCAAGGCAAAAATCCAACATATTTCAGCCGAGATCATATTGGATTAGCAAAATATGTACAAAATAAGCATAGGATTTAAAAAATTTATCTAGTGGAGTATATACAAGAAAATTCTACCGTACATTTGGTTTTGATGGGAAACATTGGTTTTGTCGGGAATGAAAAATATTTGGTTTTTATGGGAAAAAGAAATTTTTTGGTTTTTAGGGAAACATTTGGAAAACTTTGGTTTTTATGGGAGAAAGAAACTTTTTGGTTTTTAGGGAGAAAGAAACTTTAAAGGGCGCAAAGCCCACATTGGTGGAGGATGCACGGCCCAGCTGAGAAGTTTGGACGAAGCCCAGCTAACGAGTTAAAATCAGTGAGACGAGGCCCACTGCGAGTTTTTTTGATTGTTGGGCTCTCAGTTAGCCGAAAAGACTAGGCCCACTTGGGCTTAAAA
>NW_020623991.1:0-763 GCF_003573695.1 Papaver somniferum
CATTAAATAATAGGCATGAAGGTGTCTCATTTAGCTTTTCCAGAAGCTTATGCCGTTTGATAAGGCAAATCCAATCACTTCTAGCAAGCATGTAGCATTTTAGTACAATCTACAGATAATGCTCTGGTAGAGTATATCATAATATGATTACTTTCTCAAAACTAATATCTCCTGATTTGAAGATGAGGAGATTATAACGCCCGCAAGCGCCAGTACCAATAATTGACTGATTTTTCAATATATGCATATATTTGAGAATTATGTGGGATCGTAGTAAACTATAAATTGTTGAATCTTCATTATAGTAGATACAGAAATAACAAATGATGGTGGTTTTTAACCCCTCTGCAGAGAAATATCGACATATGTGATTGGTTGGCATACAATCCAATTTAGATTGTATTAATTTCTCGATGAACGCAATTTTGGATCCAAAACTTAACACTTTAAAAATGCCAAGTCTATTAACTACAGGCTGGTGTAGTTATAATGCGTTATATGAGAATTTTTCGTTGTAAAAATGATTTAAGGGTTTCATTTTTGCTCAGACCCTAGGATTGATTCATTAATTGTTCTTTTTATACAATGTACTGCGTGGTAGTCTTTGAAGGACTCATATTGCATTGACACAATAAATGTGGTCGAAGAACATATTCAAATTTGTAATCCTTGAATGATTCAAATTATATTCAAGCAGCCACTTGACTCGATTTTGTTAGTTTTAACAATCCTTTATGTGTTTTTAGAAATTTGGTACGAAACC
>NW_020623992.1:0-430 GCF_003573695.1 Papaver somniferum
CTTATGGTTAAACTTAGTCGTAGCTCCGTAAGTTTATTTATGTTGAGCACAATCAATTAAATTGATCACTTTTTGTGTTTAATTTGGTTGTGTATTCCGATTAAATTAATCATGGGTTTACTTGTGATTAACTTGATTGAGTTTTTGGATATAAAAATCATTCTTATGGTTTTGGTGTCCAATAAAAATCCTTCTTTTCTTTTGAAATTAAGGTCGCTCGTTGTTGTTCTTTCGGGAATGACATCAAATGGGGGAGGGTTCTTTTGAACTTGTACTTAATGGTCATATCTTGAGGGGTGTGCGGCTGTGGAATTTTAGAGGGGTTATCTTGTATCTTTAAACTCCTTGATGAATTCATTTAGCTTCGGCTTTATGATTGCATCTAAATTAGTTGGTATGTATTTTTTCTTTTAGTCATGAAATGTCTCTT
>NW_020623993.1:0-946 GCF_003573695.1 Papaver somniferum
GTAGCTAAGCCATACACACACCAAACAAAAATGCTTATCCATTCCATCGTCGATAGCGTTAAGATTTACCGCCAACATTTTTAAAAACATTACTATTAGACCATACAAGAACGGCAGCACTAGTTTTCACATTTAACAGTGAATGGCTTGTCATACAAGTGCTAGATTAATGTAGTGGCTATCCTATCAATGAAAAACCATGTATCAATGCCAGCTTGTCAAATTAAATGATAACATGAAAATCAACAGATATCATGGAATACACAGAGCTTTATAATCTAAAAGATAGGGGTAGGTCAAAGTGACAAGCTTTACTTTTTATTGTCATATGCATAAACAAACTTAAATGCACTTACGGACTAATTTCAAATAAGACTACAGTCATTTTCTACCATATTAGCTAGCTCATATGAAACCAAGAGTTACTTAAAGTATTGGTCGCTAAATTTTAAAGCTCCATACTTATGTACGGACTAAGAACATCTGTGAAATCAATGGTTTGCATGATACCATTAAATTAAGAACTGGAAAAACACCAACATAAATTTCATAAGAAGTATAGTGGATACATATAATGCTGGTTCTTAATATCTATTATTCCAACTAAAGTTACCGATAGTCAACAGCTACTCACGGCATCGAACTACCACAAATTAATATAAAATTTGCAAAAAGAAAACATTATCTATATACAGAAGAGTTCTGATCAAACTTAATATTTTAGCCTTCAGCTAACAACGAAGTTAAATAAAGCAAAGATGGGATTGTCATTTTACCTCTTCATCAAACAAATTGCAGGCATAAGCTCATATAAGGACTCACGTGAACCATATGGCATTATTATTAAAGAACTGAATCCAAAATCAAATGAATGTTAAAATAACCAACCTTGAAGCTACTAGTTGATTATCTCCAAACCACCAAACAACTTTGAGATTACTCTTGG
>NW_020623994.1:0-1130 GCF_003573695.1 Papaver somniferum
GTGCACTTATTAAATGTCGGAATCACATGGATACTGAAGAAACTAGGTGAACTATAGGTTTAGTTGTTTGGTCTCAACTATACAAAGTTGGTGTAATTTTGTATAGCGGCTTAATTCTGAGAGTATTCAATTATAGACTAGGTCCGGGGGTTTTTCTGCATTTGTGGTTTTCTCGTTCACAAAATCTTGTTGTGTCATTTACTTTTGCTTTCCGCAATTTTAATTGTTGTTATTATAATTTAAAGTAAATTACACAAACGTTAACTCCGTATTACTTGATAGAGATCCTATAGAGTTTAGTTAAGTCCGAACCTATTACCAAGTAATAACACTTTGATTGTTGTATTGTCTCTATCTCGTATCCATAGACGATCACACAAAGTGTGAATACCAATTCGTTGTATTTTCTTGACTTAGTTCATAGACAATCACTTTCGGTAGGAGGACTTATAGGTGGAAAAGTTTAAGATTGTGTTATATTTGGGTACCCTCGTCTTTTCAAAAGTGCTCATATGGCTAATCATTGGTTAACTATTGTTGAATCAACTAAAGTTACATTTCATTTGTGTATAACAAGCTAAGTTATATCTAACGGTTAAAAGATATTAGCTTGAATCTAATCAGGTTTTCATCTGAATATTGAATGCTTTGTTACCAAGGTAACTTAGATTGCAAACCCTGATTTGGAGGCTATATAAAGGAGAACTCTAGCAACTGGGAAACCTAATCCCTACACCTCCTGTGTGATACTAGTTGTATAGCTAGAGTCGGTTCTCCTTTAACCTTGGGTTTTTCACTAAACCCTGTAGGTTAACGACTTAAAGACTTCATTGGGATTGTGAAGCCAGACCCAACTATTTTCTCTGTAGTTGCGTGATCTGATATTGCAGTTTCTATCATGATTGAGTACAATCTAAGATTGGCTTGAGATTTATATCTCCGATAAGAAAGATAGAAAAGAAGTCACAAACACCTCGTCTCAACGTTTGTGATTCCACAATATATTGTTTCGTTAATTGATTAAGATTATTGTGAGGTGATTGATAATTCTAGGTTGTTCTTCGGGAATATAAGTCCGGGTTATCAATTGGTTCATGTTCATCTTGATTTATCAAAAGATGGAAAAAAAA
>NW_020623995.1:0-513 GCF_003573695.1 Papaver somniferum
TGGAACCGAACATATTTAGATTCTCTTCCAGTGATTCCACCTTATTAAGAGAAGCAGTGAGTTTAGTTTCCAAGGATTTCTCTTTGGTAAGAAGACTGCGTTTTTTGTCAGGGAAACATTTCTGTTGAGATTCACATCTTGCTTCAGTTTTGGCAAGCCTCTCTTTTGATATATAGAGGTTACGAAGAAGATTGTCACATTCATATTTTTTTGAGCGAACCTCTTCTTCATGATCTTTAACGGTAGATTGTAACAGTTTGTATCCACCATCGTAACCTTTGAAGAGTTCTCTCAACTTCATGTTTTCTTGACAGAGAGGACCCATGTACTTTCTCAAGCAAACATTGGTCCTTGTTTCTTTTAATTCACGATTAAACAACTTGATGTATTGAGAAACTTCCTCATCAAGGCTCTGTCCTTCTTCAGAATCACTATCGTCCGAGAGATCATCCAACTGTTCATCAAGAGATTTTCTCCAGTTGAATGCAGATTCGACTAAAGGAGACGAGAAGA
>NW_020623996.1:0-1219 GCF_003573695.1 Papaver somniferum
TCAAGTCATATAGAGCTTGCGAATCCCTTTGCAAACTGAAGATGCACTTTGCTGGAAGTCTACCAAATATGTCTGCGATAATATCGGTTGGAAGATCAGGGAGGGGGAGAGGACCATCAACTACCAGAAGATTATCCAAGGGAGAAATTTGTGTATTATCAGGAACATGGTTTTCATGAGAATCGGGAAGAACTGCTTTATTATTTGCAAATAACGGAAGACACTCACCACAAAAGATAGAAACCATGCATCGAATTATAACATCAAACATAGCCATTCGATTTAAGCAGAGAAAACGGATCTGAACAATACTCAATCAATAAATCAAACGAGGAAAATCTGATGAAGAAGTATGACAAGACGGAGATTTAATATGTACGTAAGATGATGATCCGATTGCCCTCCTAACCCGTTTTCAGATCTGTGAGATCCTATCCCAGTGATGATTTTACTTTTGTAGGTTCTGATGATCTATGAAAGTGATTTATGTTTCCATTATGAATCCAGAATCCGATTAGGAAATATATGGATCCCCAAAATATAATTTTTCCATAACGGATGGAACCGTCGATTTGGTGCATCAAAATAGCGGAATTACATCCACGTCCAACCCATCACCCGCGAGTTTGATACCCGCGGATCAGCTGGTGCCGGTGTCCATGGATTTTAGACTTGCACCGACACCTAACCTAATATTTATTGTGTTTTTGAAAATGAGTCCATGTCCAATCCACTATTCATTCTGAAATATAATTAGCTTATTAATTTTCTGGCTGCGTAATCCAACTCTGTCGGTCCATCTGTGAAGGTAAAAACACTTTGAACTAACAGAACATGGAACTGTGGGGATAAACATACCTCGCCACATCTAAACCGCTGCTTATCAAGGTTCGGCTTGTGTTCAAAAAATCGTACTAGCTGAACTTTAACAATTTTTCATAAATATCTAGGAAGACTCTTTTCTTTGAAAAATATAGCCGTTGAATATATAGATACTTGTTGTTTTATATTGTAAAAAACATATGCTCAACAAAATAGCATCCCCAACTTCTAAGTTTACTCTAGCAGAAGATTTGTCTCTTTGCACTAATTACGTAGCACACTATCTAAAGAAGGGTGACGAACAATGAGTGAAGGGTCTGACGAGTATGTACTACTTGGTTAGAATTCATGAAGCCTTTTGCACGAAAACAGGTAATCCTCACAGCCGGGATAGTGC
>NW_020623997.1:0-475 GCF_003573695.1 Papaver somniferum
CTTATTATAAATATTGTCTACTTATGTAACTCTCTTTGTCCCCCAAGGTTTTGTGTAATCTCTTTTTCGACTATTTTGCTCATAACTTCTTCATACGAAGTGGGAATGACCTCATTCTGTTTCTGTTACCTCTGTCTTTCAGTTCCCCAAAGTATATAGGAAAAAATTTTAGGTTTTGGACGCTTAAAATTTGGTGTTTCATCCTTATTTTCAATGTAAAAGATGACTTCCCTCTTTATTTTTGGAATCAACATACGTAGAAATGCAATTTGGATAACATGTAGAGCCTTTAAATGTATTATTTTTTACCACAATAATTTTTTAGAAAATATTATAATAAAAATGAGTTTATCTAGTTTATAGTTTGGTTTTAAAAAAAGGATTTCGACTTCTAACGAAGTCACTGGACTTCATTGAGTCAATGCATCCAAAATGCAAGCTTTTTTCGACTCTCAACCCTCTAGACATGTAATTT
>NW_020623998.1:0-392 GCF_003573695.1 Papaver somniferum
TTGGATTCGTCGTTCTTACGAAGTTTCAGACTTATTCTCGAGTCCAGGTTTCGATCTCGGACCAAGTTTCTTTCTCGAAGTGGACTAATTTAGGGTTGCTGAGCGTTTCTGAGAATATACGATGGAATCTTACCCGTATATGGTTGGATTCGTCGTTCTTAGGAAGTTTCATACTTATTCTCGAGTCCAGGTTTCGATCTCGGACCCAGTTTCTTTCTCGAAGTTGACTAATTTAGGGTTTGCTGTGCATTTCTGAGAATATACAATGGAATCTTACCCATAAATGGTTGGTTTCGTCGTTCTTACGAAGTTTCAGACTTAATATCGAGTCCAGGTTTCGATCTCGGACCCAGGTTCTTTCTCGAAGTTGACTAATTTAGGGTTTGCTGAGC
>NW_020623999.1:0-686 GCF_003573695.1 Papaver somniferum
TTGTAACCGAGAGATTAATCTCTCACTGTAGTCGCCAATTGTTTTTGGGTGAAAACCGTTTCTGCTGATTTTGGTAATTTTGGGTGTGTGTAGGTGGGAAACGAATCTAAACCCTAAAAAATGTACTGCACGGGAGTAATTTTGATTCGAGAGATCAATCTGTACAATCCTGGCCTAAACCAAGAAATGGCCATTCCAGGATTTCTTCGGTCACAAAGAGAAGGAGAAGGGTTGGTCTTAAGGAGGGAAGCGAAGAAAGTGTGGAGACCAGAATAGTTGATTATGGAAGTGTGGGCGTTTTGTTACTTGTATCAGAAATTTGAACTGGCTAGATGGATGAAAAATCTATCAGATGATTTCTGGATGTTGTACTGTTCTCCTGACCAAAACTTGTTGTTTGGTGGAAATAGGTGAGACCTATTTATACAAGTCATAGTGAAACGTACCCTGGTCTCGTAGGAAGTGGAAACGATTGAGTGGTGGAATAAAAGAGTAACGTGTAACTGTCAGACGTTATGATTCCATGATGAGGGAAGTGAATTCGTGTAACCGCCAGTCATTACGCTTCCATGATGAAGGAAATGAATTGTTTACACCGTTACTTTTCACCACCACTAATTATCCCATTTCATGACACTTTCTTGTAACGGGCGCATTAATGGAAACTGCAAGATGAAACTTAGCTT
>NW_020624000.1:0-540 GCF_003573695.1 Papaver somniferum
CACCCACGCTCATGCTTACGGTAATATCCTTCCTTATTTCTTTTTCCATCCATCAAGTGGTAACAGTTTCTTCTTGTTCATGCTTTTAATTTCATCTTTAGAAAATTGAGGACAATGTTAGATTTAAGTTTGGGGGTGGGGAAGAAACTTTTTGGTTATTTTTTTTCAATAAATAAACTCCAAAGCCTAGAAATTTATTCTTATTAAGGTTGGCACTAACCAATCTAAGTGGATGTGAACATCTTGGTTGTAGTAGTTGAGGAACCAATCTGATTAGATGGAAACATCCAAAGAGTCTATTGATAAAAGCACAGAGCTCAGGTGTTAAAATTAAAAAAAAAAAACACGGTAGTTTCGCCATATCCCGTTGAATCCTAATCTTCTGTTTTTTATTTTTTTAAGTGATTTGGTGGGGCACACGATTCAAGTTGTTACCATTGCTAGGTTGAAATAGAGTGATTGAGATACCAAAAAAATAATGAAAATTGAGACCAGACCATCAGACCAACCAGAATAAATTCAATAAAGTCGACCACTGTT
>NW_020624001.1:0-436 GCF_003573695.1 Papaver somniferum
GCATCTTCAAAAATAATGCATAACAAGTTATGCATCTTCAAAAATAATGCATTTTCTATTATGCATTTAAGAATAAAAATGAATAACGTTATCTTATAAAAATGATGCATAACCCGTTATGCATCTTCATAAAAATAAATGCATAACTTACTATGCATCTTCTAGAAATAATACATAATAAGTTATGCATTAGATGCATCTTCAAAAATAAATGCATAACTTACTATGCATCTTTAAGAAATAATACATAATAAGTTATGCATTAGATGCATCTTCAAAAATAATGCATTACTTACTATGCAATAACATTATCTGATATAAGCAGAAAAGAACAGTGAAAAAAGAATTATTTTTTTTTTCATAAAAACCAATACAAAATGAAAAAGTACTTGTTCATAAAATCCCATACAGAAATTAAAATAAAGAAAAATGAATT
>NW_020624002.1:0-1187 GCF_003573695.1 Papaver somniferum
AACAAATATCTTCTTCAAAAATATCCGTCTTCAAATCTCACCTAACGCTCTTCTGGTTTTCGGGATGTGTGACAACGATGCTGCTACAAGGGAGATCCAAGAAACAGGTCGGTCGAACCTTTAACCATTGTTGTTATTTTCCCTGTATTGAGTTATTATGGGTGATGTCAGCGTTCGGAGGCATTGGCTATGAAAGCAGCAGGCCGACTAGTACCTGTGGTAAATTCCATCCACATTACTTGTGCACGGCGTCTATCCGTCTACTGGATGGCCAGGAGGGTCGAGCGACTTATTTTCGCATAAAGGTTTTTTTGGATCTTTTCAGTATGAGGGTCTTATTGATTCATTCAGAGATGTGAAACCATAAGAGCTGAACAATGGAATGTTACTTGGAGAAGCCATAACTCCTCCATGAAAACAAGAAAGCGAAAGTAAATATTTGAAATATCTTAAGCGTCTACACGCCTAGAAGAAATAGCAAAAGTAAAATAAAATAAAATTGGTCGTCAATGGCAGACGCCTGGATCAATATAGCCTCCATTAGAGCTTTTTCAAGCACTTTTCCCAGCACCCTCTCTGGCAGCAAGCGTTCCATCCAGACGCCGCCTCGGCAGTAAAAATTTCAGCATCCCATCGAGAAGCCGCCTTAGCAGCAGCGACCTCAGCATCCCATCCAGAAGCTGCTCCGGCAGCAGCAACTTCCATATCCTGTCCGACGTTTTTTTCAGCAGCAGTCCCAGCGTATGTTTCCATGACTTCTCCAATGTCTCCAACATATGTTGCCTCCACATCCTCGTCCGCCTCGACGGCATCCTCAGCAGTCGCTGCGATGCCCCTGACAGCAGTTTCGGCGTCCACTCCAGAAGCTTCTCCAGTTTCGCAAACCGTGTCGACATCTTCCTCAGGAGATTTTCCAGCAGCTTCTTGAGGATGTCCCGGTTCGTCCGTATCAAATTCAAGGATTATGATGCCATCATGGACAGTGTAATTAAACTGGATCTCACCTAAAAGTTTCATAGACTCAGTCTTCCGCCATTTCAACGGAGAGGCGAATCGTCCAGCCCTAACACTGGGTTGTAGAGAAACTTCGTTATTCTGAGATCTCCCGACACGCTGAAATGCTTCATCATGTCTCCAATTTTCCTCCATATCCATCGAAGCCATGAGAGTCTGAACACAAGACCGCA
>NW_020624003.1:0-265 GCF_003573695.1 Papaver somniferum
CTTCAAAATTTGGCTAAAATATCAAGATCATGTGGGTCTATAGACCAACATGTCATGATAATTAGCATGTTTTCAATCAAAATAGACACCTCTTTAGCTAAATTATAGCGTTCGAGTCTTTTCGAGTATGTATTATTTGAATGTACACTCGAAACTGCTCTAAGTAGAAAAATCTTGTTTATGTGGCCTAGACTTCAAAATTAGGATAAAATATCAAGATCATGTGAGTCTATAGACCAACATGTCCTGATTATTAGCATGTTTC
>NW_020624004.1:0-312 GCF_003573695.1 Papaver somniferum
ACTTCAAACCATTTACCTTGATACACCCATTTCTGCCAAAGAATTTAGCACGAAGAAAACCTGCCCATTTTTTCTTCGAAGAACGAATTTTCCACCAAAGTTTCATAAGCATGGCATCATTCATTGTAGCCATACGAGTTAAGCCCAAACCCCCTTCCTCAAAAGGGCAACAGACTTTATCATAAGCAACAACCACAGCACGGCTAACATTAGAATCTCCCGACCAAATAAAATTCCTAATTGCTCTTTCACACTGTAAAATGAATTTACGTGGCCATTTATATATAGCCATATTGTGAATAGAGTAACTAG
>NW_020624005.1:0-349 GCF_003573695.1 Papaver somniferum
AAAAGATAATGAAACTTTAGTAGCTCCTATTCCACATGTCTAATCTTCAACGTTCCTCGAAATCTTCGTCATTTCCAAGTACTCCAATGATCCCAAAGGTTGTAAGTTTAGCATCACCATTGTTGAAGATCCGTAGCTATAACAATGAGAAAACATAATTCTCGATCATTGTGATACAGTGTCATAGTATTATTACACAGTGTCAAAGTTCAATTGTATCACAACTTCAACAATAATACTATGGTGATATGTATCACTCCCCCTTAGACAATACTCCATCTCACATGGAAACCACTCCCCCTTACACAATGATCCGAAAACCATATGTATTTGTAGTGTGAACTACATA
>NW_020624006.1:0-401 GCF_003573695.1 Papaver somniferum
CTTCAACGTTCTCTGAAATCTTCGTCCTTCCAAGTACTCCAATGATCCCAAAGGTTGTAAGTTTAGCATCACCGTTGTTGAAGATCCATAGCTATAACAATGAGAGAAATCGAGATTCTCGATCATCATTATACAATGACATAATATTATTATGTAATATCAAAGTCCAATTGCATCACGACTTTAACAATAATATTACGGTGATATGTATCACTACCCCTTGGTCAATACTCCATCTCACATGGAAACCACTCCCCCTTACACAATGATCCGAAAACCATATGTATATGTAGTAGAACTACACATTAATTCTCCCCCTTTTTGTCAATAAAATTGGGAAAGGTACAAGAACGGGTTCCTAATGAAATTTCCGAGAAGAGACGTTTCATAGACTAAAAGAA
>NW_020624007.1:0-879 GCF_003573695.1 Papaver somniferum
TACTTCCAATAAAAACAAGTTTAAACAGTACTACTACTTCAAAGTTAAAATTAAAACTTAAACAATAAAAGTTTGCAGACCAACAGTAAGTGAGTCATGTCCCTTCTATCATCTTCAAGTCACTCCTCCTAGTAATTAGTTTTATCAATGGTGTATATTTAGCGGGTTTTTTCGGGCGGGTTTTAGCTAATACCAACTACCAACCCAACTATAACGGGTTTTTATTTTCATAACCAACTCTGCACCCACAATGGGCGGGTTCGGGTAAGTTGGGCGGGTCTTGTGCAGCTCTAAGCATGTCACATTTTCCAAGGACCTTGGCCCTTGCATTGACGATGAAATTTTGGTGAAAAAAGTCTTAAATCTTAGGTAGCATGCTTTTTTATGACCTCCACCCCTAGCATTGGAGATGCTCTAAACAAATAGAAAGAGGTGTTCGTGTTGTCGGGCCTTGGGCCCATGTATGTGCGGTCCATATAAATGTAACCAGGGTTTACCTCATTAAGGCTTACTAGATCAGAGTATCGACGGGATCTTTAGTACTATTTTTAGATCTAAATACATCTTGTGATAATCCATTGTTAACAGACTCCATTCTGTGCGTGATTGATCACAAAAGATTCAAGTGGTGTTGTGCATGTATTTGAAGGCAATAAAAGATTTGAAGACGGAGAAGCATTCTTATTAGTTTTCGTATCTTGTGGATTTAGTGCACAAATCTAGATCAGCTGGGATCCAACTAGAATCGATTTTCTTTGATAGATCTGATTGATTAGTTGCATGAGATCGACATTCTCTATATTTCTCTTTGAGATCTATATTGATTGAGTGAAATCTATATTTGACTATTTCGGTAGTTATACTTATAGTTAGATTGAT
>NW_020624008.1:0-1217 GCF_003573695.1 Papaver somniferum
CAACAAACCAAGGAAAAAGTAACCTATATCCCGCATGAGTGTGTACACTGGTTCCCACGTATAAGAAATCATATAGGAACTTACCAGTGTAAGGAATAAGCAAGCATGTATGAGTCTTGGATGACTGCGCCGATCTTCAATTGCATTCTATTACACGGACATTGTGCAATACTCGGTGCGCACGTGAAGCTTACTCATATATCAGTCATCACTAATCACCATTCACCACCTTCCCAGGCACAATTCACTCAAAGCCACTAGCATCCATATCCAAAAGAAACATCAGAATGTACATTATTAGGAATTTGACGTAAGTATAAAAACTAGTTGAAAAACGCAAAATATGACTTAGCATTTTCTTATATATTGAGTACGAAGGCCAAGGTATATATTTCATCCGACCCATAACATATTATTACAGAAGCTTCAATCACATTGTGAAATGGGATGCAAACACCACAAGACTAGACATTAGTCATAGAAAGTGATCAACATTACATCAGAAGTCGAACATGGTAGAATTAATGGACAAAATGCAAAAAAAAATAAGTGACACACAAGCTTGGAAGGAGGCAGGACTAAAGTGAAGGTTTGGAGTTTGTAATTCTCCACGGTTCCTCGAAACTATAAAAAAATATGACTAAACCACAATTGAAGTCTATACAAAAATGTTGAAAGCAAGCAACCAAAGTTGCTGAAAGAAATTTGAAATGAGTGTCAATAAATAAGTCATAAATTCTCCATACAACAGAGTAAATAACAAATTAAATTAAATACATTGGCATCTCTAACTTACGTGATTTATAGAAAGTATGTGCCTGGGTGAATCAAACTGACTGGGATTTCATCCTTTCAACTTGTTCATAGGGTTTAAGTAAAAGGTTACTTTCTTCGTACACTAATGGAAACAAATTTAGCAAAATTAGTATGTCAAGATTTATGCTCCTGCGTGCCATATAATTTTACATCAGGCAACACTAAAATGTCTGGCAAAACTTCAAAAAGTAGGAAACTCAATCTCCAATACAGTACAGTATGAAAAAATTAGCCAGCTACCTTGGTTTTCTGCACTTATAAGCATTACAGTTCCAGATTCCATACAAGCAGATCCAATATTGTCAACGTCATTCATGAAAATGATTGAAGGTGCTTGCTCCTTGTGAAAATAAAAATTCACCAGTTAAACAAGTATATAATACAAATCCAAACTAGTACTT
>NW_020624009.1:0-1631 GCF_003573695.1 Papaver somniferum
CAACAAACATCAAAAACAAGATCTTCAACGTCAAAAATCAAGCTCATCAACATCAAAATTAAAATCATCGTCATCTTTAACACATAAATCTATCGTCGTCTTCATCATCTTCATCGTGTTCATCATCATCTTCAATCGCAACAACATCAAAACATAGAGAAAACAAAAAAAAATCGTCGCACATCGTCGCAAAAAATCTTGTTCATTATCTTTATCATCTCTGCAAATCGTCTTCATCATATCTACAAAATCAAAACCCTAGAACTCACATAAATCTTCATCTTTTATGGAGCAGCAGAAGAAGAAGAGAGAGAGAGAGAGAAAAACTAGATCTGAAAATATGTAGGTGAGAGAAAGCCGTAATTAATGATTTTTTGTGCTTAATTCTTTATTCATAATTATTTGACCGTAATTAATGATTTTTTTTAAAGTTTTTTGTTTTATTAATAATGTGTAATAGATAAAGGTTAATTTAATCTCACATAAAATATGGAAATTTAAATTCAATTTAAAACCAGTAATCTCAACCATATACCTTGTATTTTGGGCCACAGATATATACCTTCTTAATAATGTGTTTCTAGAAGAAAGAGGAACCAAACAGGAGTTATCCAGAAATTTCCACTTAAATAAATTAGTAACGGTGATGGGTATAGTCAATTTAGCTTTTATATAGTCATAGTCAAATTAAATTTATAAGTGGTACATGCATGGTAAAAAGATAAAATTGAAGGTAAATTAGTTTTAAAAGTTGGGAAGGGAATGGAAAATATAGAATACGGGGCTGGGAAACAAGGAAATCCATCTAAAATTATGGAGCTTCACTTCTCAAAATTAAATGGTTATTAGAATTGATCCGCCATCCAAAAACAACACATGATTAACCATTCATCAAATTATCGAAGTCTCCATTCATAAGTAACCTCAAAAAAGGAGTTACAAAGTTAAGATTTCTCACAACTTGCAACCGCAAGATCGTTGAATAACCCTTATAATACGGGACTAATCTTAGCAATAACCACATTTGTGGATATTGAACACGGCAACAATCTCCGTCATAGCTAAGACGATGAGCCCACCCTTTGTTGAAAGACAATTCTTTCTTCATCACTGCATTCATTTCCCCATTAACTTTTACCACATAACATCTCCCAAACGGTAGGGCATAATATGTTGAATCACAGTCCACGTACAACTGCAATAACTGACTTGACTACGTAGCAGGCAAAACCATGTGACTAGTCTCATCATGACCCCATGATTAATCCCCCAAATTGGTATAGACAAGCAAATGTTTCTTCCCCGTTCTTATCATATCCCATTATTAAAAGTTGGGTATGTTGTTTCTCTCTAATCTTCAGTCTTCAGTGTATACTTCACAGTACAGTTAGCTAGAAAACAGTGAGCAATAGTATCCCCACCAGTTCTTGTAAGCCTGCGAGCAAACAAATAAGCAATCATATTAAGTATATGAGGAACAATACGGGTAGTCATTTGGTAATCCTATTTCGAAACCCCTGTTTAATCTTACATATTCCATTATCCTACCAAGCGAAACCGATATTATATCGGTTAAATAATCGGCTGATTTTATATACTTGCACCTGTGGATCAATTATACTGGCCTCTAG
>NW_020624010.1:0-591 GCF_003573695.1 Papaver somniferum
TTTGATATGTAGTCTGCAATTTGTACTTCATTTTGACAAGTTATATGAGTAAGGTTCCTCAGGAAAAAAGTAAATCAAATCAAAAACAAAGCCTAATATGTACTTCATATTGACATGCAATATTCCCAAAACCTAAAATATGTACTGTTACATATTGAAATGTATTGTTGTTTAACTAATACATACTAAAATTTAGTATGTCAATTTATATGTGTACTACATATCAATATGTTGTCTGCAATTTGTACTTCATTTTTACAAGTTATATGTTGTACCATACTGATATGTAATGTGTACAAAACTTTTGGTTTACAAAAACAGCAAAAACCAAGGGAAAGAAAGCAGATGATGCTCCTGAAGCAAAAAGAAAAAGAAAAACAGCAGCGGCAACTACTAAAGCAAAAGGAAAAAAAGTGACAAAGGCTGCTACTCCTTCACCACCAGCAAAGGGAAACAAAATAAAACAAAATAATGCATAATGTGTTATGCAGCTAAAACAAAATAATGCATAATGTCTTATGCATCTAAAAAAAACTGATGCATAACCAGAAAAGTGAGAAAAGTAATGCATAAGACATTATGCAGCTAAAA
>NW_020624011.1:0-532 GCF_003573695.1 Papaver somniferum
ATACAGTCGTGCAATTCCAATTTAACTCCTTCAATTCTCATCTCTCTAAAGATACCCAACGCTTCTAATGCATTTCAAGAACACTTATTCATCAAACACTTCACAGCATCACTAACAAACATAAAATTCAAATACTACACATATGAATCAAAGAAGGTTTATAAACAAATCTAAGCAAAACCCAACTGTGTACATTCTTTTCATCAACTATATCCCCAGAAACTTTTAAAACAGCAAGAGAAGTATAAAATTTAGGACGAATTCTGGACAGTGATGTTTATCAACAATTGATAATAACAAAAGAAAACTGAAAAGCAAACCATAAAAGTATCAGATCTACTAATGAAATAAACACAAAACATGATTGTTTATTTAGATCTGAACTTGTTCCATCAAAATCCACCAGTATATCATATACGTACCGATGATTAATACACAAAAACAACTTAAAAGCATATCAAAAACAACCAAAATGAAACTAAAATCAGTTGCATGTGAAAACCAAGTAATGAATCTCTAAAAACCAGAATCG
>NW_020624012.1:0-734 GCF_003573695.1 Papaver somniferum
TTTTCTAAACTATTTTATTTATCATTTCATTTTCCTTTAAGTTTATTTATTATTGATTATTGTGGGAATTGGATAAATAGCCCTATTATGCATGGGCTTCACAAATACCTCTATCAACACTAATTATACCCTACCTTCTAAAAAGGAAATTAATTTAATTGTCAATACCAACTTTACCCTTCACATAATCTCGTCTCATTGAATGAAACCATCGTTTCATTTTATTTTCAAATTCAGATCTAAGTTTTCTCTCTGCTCTTCCTCTTCCCCAAACAGCCACCACTTCTACGTCCTCACCACCACCGTTCCAACACCACCTCCATTTCCGCCACCACCTACTATCATCACCATGACCACCATCTCCTAAACAATCAATTTAGATGGACTTTCTGGTGATTAATCAACGAGAAACTAATCTCCAAAACCCAATCTCGAAAATCAGAAACGTTAGATTCATTTCGATTTTTACTGGATTTGGGTTGATAAACCTAAAATAAATGATATCGGTGTTAGTTGCTAAAGATTCTCTGTATCGATTGGGAAGAGAGACGATAAAAGTATTCATTAATAATTGGAACTAAAGAATCATTCGTATAAAACGAATAGAAAGGTAATTTAGATCTCTTATTTTTCATTCTAATTCATTACTTGGTTGATGTATTGAACATTAACATAAACTCTCTTGTTACAAATTTAATTTCGACCATGCTATGTATGTCTTGAGTTTCTGATAT
>NW_020624013.1:0-386 GCF_003573695.1 Papaver somniferum
TGATTCGTTGGGCTTCACTTCACACTCAGCTAGGCTTCATTTTGCACAACAGTTGTGGGATGTTTTCAAATTTCTAGTGGGCTGTGCATTCTTCCACCAATGTGGGCTTGCTCCCGATTTTAAAACCAAATTTTTCTTTTCAAATCCCATTAAAAACCAAATGATTCCCTAAAAACCAAAATTTTTCTTTTTCCCATCAAAATCAAATGTTTCCCGACAAAACCAAATTTTTTCCAAAAAGTCCAATCCCATTAAAAACCAAATTTTCTTGTATAGAATCTAGTAGATAGTTTCTTAGTTAAATCTTTTGTTTCTTTTGTACATATTTTGCTAATCCAATGTGACTCTTAACTGAAATATGTTGGATTTTTGCCTTGAATAACGGA
>NW_020624014.1:0-1255 GCF_003573695.1 Papaver somniferum
AATCTCTACTTTTGAGTTGTTGCTTTGCTAGATCAATTACTTGAATAAAATAAAAAATTATGAGTATTTAAGGAAAGACCATGGGGTCTTTTGGTTTATATTCTCCCAGAAAACAATTTTCTTTATCTTCTTAGTTTGAAGACGCAAAAATGGATTTTGCTAGGGAGAAACATATGACTGCATATACGAAAGCCACCATTCAACAAATGTAGGAAATCGTAGATATTAAATAGATATTTGTAATTATTTATAAGGTTCTTTAGATTGCAAAAATAACCCAATTTTTTGGGTGCATGCACGCTGAAGTTCTTCACCAATTGTGCACAGTGCCCGGCTAGATTAGTTTTGTTACTTTGTGTCTTTTGATGGGGGGTCATTGAGATTATTTAAGAAATAAAATTTCAGTACGTTGATCACTTGATCTAGCCTAATTTTTATGTTATATTTTCTAAGTTTTTATCAGGCAGTGGGATAATTAGAAGCAAGAATTAGAGGGAAGCTATTGTGAAGATGTTTCTACTACACAGTACACAACCCACAAATCTAGAAGGAAAATTGAGCATGTGGAAGGAATCTTGGGTATCAGGTAGGAAACATACGTCTCATTATTAGTGGGTGTTTTGCAGAAAATGGGTGTTTTCCCAATAAGGCCATTTTCATATGAAATTTTAGTCGAAAAGTTCACCATGGTGTTTAATCTTCACCATTGTCGGAAAACACCAATAATGTCATATTTTTAGATGTCTACCATTTTAGCTTTCTGACTGTCATATTTTTAGATGTCTACCACTCTCCTATAGACACAGTTGCCTTTTTGGGAGAGACAAAGAGTGGCTGGGATGGATTTTTGGAGAGACAAATAGTGGATGTGATTTTGTATCCCAAAAAGAGAAGATCTACATTGTCTGTTTGTAGAGATCTCTTACATCCACTCTCTTTTGTGCCTAGGTGTCTTTTAGCAGGTGCTTACAACTTTTGAAAACTCTTCAAACTACTTAACTACACACTTTCATTAGAAACCGTAATTGCCAACTCTTTTGAATGAAATTTTCTTTGGTAACCTCTCGATTAGCTAGGATCCTATTTTTGCAGCAACGATTCTAAAAAGTAAGAGAAAAATTTAGCCATAATTGAAAATAGTGTGTTCGACGGTAAGTGCAACGAATCGTGTGTTTTGAAAGAATCCTAAATCCTCTTACCAGGTGCTATGTGTTGGTACAAAAATTGTGTTCAACGACATTCATTTGGCTTAGAA
>NW_020624015.1:0-586 GCF_003573695.1 Papaver somniferum
TTTCTAAGATCCTCTACAGAGAATTCCTTCTCATTATTGAAAAACCCGTTGATTATGGGATCGTTCAATTCCTCTAAATCTTCAGAAATATCAGTCAACTCACTAAGTTCTCTCTTTAGCTCACGCAAGGTGTTCTTTGAAAGAGACAACATTTGTTCATAGTGAGCTATCTCTTCTAAAGACGAAACAATTTGATATTTTAAATTGTTTCTTCTGTTGATGAAGTCTTTCACCAAACCCCTGAAGTTATCATCAAGCTGATAAAAAGACAAGAGGTAGTTAGAGGAAGAACCTTCTCCACAATTTGTAGTCTTCACTTTCTTCACCCTTGAGGAAGAGATTCCCTTACAAAGATACGCATTCATTGCTTCGACTGCATCTCTGCTTGTGATGCCTCTAGTTACAGGAGCCATGAAATTGTATCTTTTAGGGAAAAAAGGATAAAGTCTATAAATGAAATAAATAGACTTGTGAGCGTCTAAACCCTAGAAGAACAAGTCTTCCGTAGTTTAGAGAATCAATATCTATATTGTTAGGAGAATATTTTCTTAACAACAATAAATACACTACTTGAGACACACAGACG
>NW_020624016.1:0-453 GCF_003573695.1 Papaver somniferum
ATTGACAACTAATGCAATATTAGTTGTTTCCTCTTCTTCAGAATCATATGAATCAGAGGTCTCATCAAGAGTAACAGCCAATTCCTTGCTCCCAATGTATTTCTTAAGATTGGGACAGTCTTTAGCAATATGACCAAACCCTTTACACTTGAAACACTGTGGATGATATTCATCATCTTCTTCCTGATCTTTCTTGAAAGGAACTCGATCATGTGGTCAAGAAGATCGATAAGTATCCTTAAAAAATATCTTATTTCTCTTCTTCAAGAGATCTCTAAACTGTCTAGTAATTGCTGACAAAGATTGTTCAATCTCATCATCATAATTTCCTGTAATCTCTTCATTCGAATCATCCGACAGTCTATTCCTTTCCATTGGATCTTTTGGAACTTTTGCTTTAAAACTGATTCATTTACCTTGAATAAACTGTGATTTGTGATCAAAGATCTTTAA
>NW_020624018.1:0-807 GCF_003573695.1 Papaver somniferum
CGCTCAAGCCCAGCAGCAATTGAAGTGACTCAGCAACACAAGCCCAGCAGAATCTGCAGCGAAGCCCAGCAGAGAATGAGGTTACTAAGCCCAGCTCAGTTGGTTGAAGCCCAGCAACAAAGGTTGGATCAGAGCCCAGCAGCAGAGGGTGCACAAGCCCAGTTGACAGCTTCAGTTGGCAGCCCAGTTGGCTTGGCAGCAGGCTTGGCAGCAACAACAGCAGCAGCAGCAACAACAGCAGCAGCAGCTTGGCAGAGAAAGCACCAACAGCAGCAGCAACAGAGAAAGCACCAGCAACAGCAACAGCAGGCTTTGGCTTTGGCTTGGCAGCAGCAACAGCAGCAGCAGCAGCTCAGGCAAGGTGGTACCTGCAATGATCACAGAGTGCAAAGATAGTCAGGCAAGTGTGCAATGATCTGCTGCAATGATTGCAAGCAGAGGGTTGCAATGATAGTGAAGCAGGCCTGCAATGATTGCAAGGCAGAGATGCTAATGGAACTCAGCAGTGGCAACACCACTCCCCGGCAGCGGCGCCAAAAACTTGGTGTGACAAGCAAAGACACACAAAAGCTTGCAAGTATACAAGGCCAAGTTATGATATAGAAGGTAAGCAGGGGGTCAGTCCACAGGGAGTGGGAGCATACAAGAGAAACCTAAGCTAGCAAATGATGTAAAACAAGGCAAAGCAATATGGCAAACAGACAAGAACCACAACAGCAAGGAAAGAACCTAGTAAAGAACCACAGCAGCAAGGAAAACAGACAAGAACCAAGGCTTGGAAGCCAAGGGCAAGGTGAGGATTGTGCA
>NW_020624019.1:0-608 GCF_003573695.1 Papaver somniferum
TGTAATCGTTTTTCTTCATAGTGGATTTGAGTTGGTGCGGCTCAAAGTGGACGTAGACAATATATACAAGTTGTATGTATTAGTCGAACCACTATAAATCTTGTGTCTTGTGAGTTGATTTATCTTTCTCGTATTATTATGGTTGCTTGTGCTTGGTTTACTTATTATGCATCATAATATCTTAAGATCCATTATTCCGCGGTTGTCAGTGATTATTCCCTAAGAAAATCCTGACAACTGGTATGAGAGCCCGGTTAGAGCTTTAGGGTTTATCATAATACGATTGGAGTGGGAGTTATGGGTGATAATAACGAAAGTACGGTAGCTAGGGTTAAAGTTTTTAATGGGAAGAACTTTGCGTTTTGGAAGTCTCAGATGGAAGACTACCTATATGAGAAAGACCTTGCTGATCCATTAGGTGGAGTTGCGAAAAAGGGAGCACGCAAAGACGATGAATGGAGTACTCTTGATCGCAAGTGTGTAGCCGTGATCCGTAGATGCCTAACGGAGGAAGTCTACAATAACGTACAAGAGGAAACTAGTACGAAGAATCTTATGGATAAACTTGAAAAGTTGTATCAAAAGTCATCAGCCTCGGAGAAGATTAT
>NW_020624020.1:0-684 GCF_003573695.1 Papaver somniferum
ATATTTTCTTCAATCAACGTAAATAGAATTGCAATTTTTACTAGACGTATTGCCTTAGAACATATTGATTGTAATTACAATACATTTTTCAAACTTTTTCTGTTAAAGATGAGTCTATCTAGTTTACAATTTAGTCTCGGAAATCAATTTCCGACTTATAACGAAGTGTGTAGACTTTTTTGAGTTAACGTATATTAAATTCAACATTTTTATGAACTCTTTCTTTTTGTGTTGGATTTGTCGTTCTATTTGATACAAGATAGATGAAATTTGTTAGGATTTGGATTAGTTCTGCATGGTCTTTCATCCTTCTTCTATTGTGAAATTTGACTTCCTTCATATTTTCTTGAATCAACGTACATAGAAATGCAATTTTAACTAGACGTATTGCCTTAGAACATATTCATATTTTTCAAACTTTTTCTGTTAAAGATGAGTCTATCTAGTTTACAATTTAGTCTTATAAATCAATTTCCGACTTATAACGAAATGTGTAGACTTTTTTGAGTTAACGTATATAAAATTCAACATTTTTATGAACTTTTTATTTTTTTTGTTGGCTTTGTCCTTCTATTTGATTCAAGATAGATGAAATTTGTTAGGATTCGGATTAGTTCTGCATGGTCTTTCATCCTTCTTCTATTGTGAAATTTGACTTGCTTCATATTTTCTTGAATCAACGTA
>NW_020624021.1:0-399 GCF_003573695.1 Papaver somniferum
AAACCAATTTTTGCCGAAAAGCGTAGGTAGCGGTTCACGCTTTGTTTCCGTTAAAAAGAACCGAAATATTTGTGGTTTTTATATGTTATATTGTTCTATGATCTGTAAGTGTTCTAATGAGCCATCAGTTGTCCACTTCTGCACTGAATTTAAGGTCTGAAAACCAAAAACCAATTTTTGCCGAAAAGCGTAGGTAGTTCACGCTTTGTTTCCATTAAAATGAACCGAAATATTTTGTGGATTTTTATATGTGATATTGTTCTATGATCTGTAAGCTTTCGAATGAGCCATCATTCGTCCAGATCTGACCTGAATTTAAGGTCTGAAAAGCAAAAACCAATATTTGCCGAAAAGTGTAGGTAGCGGTTCACGCTTTGTTTCCGTTAAAATGAACCGAAA
>NW_020624022.1:0-621 GCF_003573695.1 Papaver somniferum
GTCAACTCTTCATCCGAACTACCTCCAGAAGTGTTTTCTGTCGCATCCGAACCCCCTCCAGAAAAGTGTTCAACATCATCATTATCCACACCCAACTCATCATTCAAAACATTGAACTTATTAGGAGAAACCACTATAGAAGTTTCAGCAACATCTCTGTAGCTTGAGATATCCTCAATATTATCAACCACCATGTCTTGCAAAGACTTATTACCAGCCTCAACCGGCGTAAAAGAAGAACTCGCCTCATTCCTGTCACTAGATTGATTAGTTCTTTCCAATTCACCACTCTTAGTTGACTTAGATGAGGTTGCAATTTCAACCATTGACAACCCAATAACCGAACTCTTTTGCAATGCTAACGCCTTCTTAGCCTTCTCAAAAGCTTCAGACGCTGCATGAAGATTGGCTTCAGTATTCGCTAAATCATTCTCTAGCTGAAGAGTTTGCTCCAAACCACCAGCACTCTCCACTAAACCAGCTTCAACCACCCCATTCACCACAGCTCCACCGTGCCCTACAGCAAGAGCATCATCCACATTACCACCAGCACCGTTAACAACATCATGAACCACAATAGCACCATCGTTTACACCACCTACAGCAGCGCCAACACCTACA
>NW_020624023.1:0-494 GCF_003573695.1 Papaver somniferum
GGGATATTTTGTCCCCTTACCTCTTCATCCTATGTATGAAAGTTTTCTCCAGAACTCTAAAGAAAGCGGAAAACGAAGGAAAAATACATGGCATCAAAATTGTGAAAAAAGCTCCTCCCATTAGTTATTTATTATTTGCGGATGATTGCGTCATTTTCTGCAAAGCAAACACAAATGAAGCTAATAACATCCTTGACATGATTGCTAGTTTCATCTCCTGCTCGGGGCAAATGATAAACCTCTCTAAGTCTGTAATCTTTTCAAGCAATAACACCTCTTTGATAAGAAATTGAGTATAACAGGTCTCATGAAGGTTAATCCTATATCCCTTAAAGATAAGTATCTAGGGTCTCCCTTCTTTGCTAACAAGTCAAAAGTTAAAGCCTTTCATCCAGTGATTGATCTCATCAAACACAAGATGGGGGGATGGAATAACAAAACTATCAACCCCGCGGGGAAGATGGTCTTGATCAAACATGTAACTTCCATAATGG
>NW_020624024.1:0-362 GCF_003573695.1 Papaver somniferum
TCGTCTTCATCTTCATCGTCCGCTTCGGAATCGGTCTTTTGGGCCAACACTACATCATTAATTCCAAATCTCTCATCTTCGCGAAAATCCTTAATCATCACTCTTAGAGAAAATTCTGTATCACTTCGATAACCAAAAAACACAGCAGGATCTTCATCTTCGGAAGCATCACTGTCATTTTCTTTCTTCATTGTTACCCTTTCAGCCAACCTCATCTTTTTAGCATGCACTTCCCAGAAATTCTCCTCCTCTTCATCATCTTTGAAAATATCAAAACTACGCTTGTTTTGCAAAATCTATATCGGTTTTTCAACTGGTTTCTCTTCTGCTTTGGTTACATCTAGAGCTGTCAACCGGGCAAG
>NW_020624025.1:0-372 GCF_003573695.1 Papaver somniferum
CTTCATTTGCTGTTGGACCTGCTGTTCTGAACCAGTTTTTCCTCTGCTGGGACGCCACCAAGGAAAAGAACCAAAGCCCAACTGGGTTTTTGCAACAATATCAGAGAAGCTGGGCTGTGCTTAAAAGATAACCCATTTAAGAGAACCCGAATTGTGGGCTTCCAATTTTTAATTGTGGGCTTGTAATATTAAAGCCAATTTTTGGGTTTTTTATTTTCTGTTGGGTTTGTAATTAATTTTTGTAAGCTTGTTTGTTTAATTTGTGGGCTTGTTTAAATTCTTTCATTGGACTTGTATTTTGGACTCTGGGTTTAAACCCAGCTGGGCTTGTAACCGATTGTGGGCTTGTTTCCACTCAAGAGTGGACCTCGA
>NW_020624026.1:0-759 GCF_003573695.1 Papaver somniferum
ATCTCCACAAAGTGGACACTTACTGTCTATATCCACCACATACCTAGCAAGTTTCTGTCTAACAGGAAGACAGTCATTTACACATTTCCACATAAAATGTTTATTTTTTTGTGAAAGATCAAGCTTCCAAAGATTCTTCCATGGAAAATCAGGTTGTTCATTCCCATACAAATCAGAAATGATGACTCTGTAAGCAGATTTAACACTAAAAATCCCATTATGGGCTGGTTTCCATCTCAAAACATCAGAACCTGAAGTAGGAATTCTTATGTCACAGATATCTTGAACTTTATTCCTATCAAACAAAGAATTTAGCAGATCTATATTCCATTTGCATTCATTTGGAAAAATTAACTGACTAACAAATTTTATATTAGAAGATGCATTAGTTGAATCTAGTAAACCAGTTCTATTTGGAACCCATCTGTCTTTCCATATTTCAATTGATTTACCGTCACCAACCTCCCAACAATAGTGTTTCCTAATAATCTCCAGCCTTGACAAACCCCTTTCCAAACCCAAGAAGCATAATCTTCCTTAACATAATGAAGTGGATTACTATTAGGAAAATACTTTCCTTATAGATCCTAGTCCACAAAACATTTTGTTCTGTAACTAGTCTCCACGCTAACTTAGCTAACAAAGCAGAATTCAAGTGTTCTGTTTTTTTGATGTTTAAACCACCTAGGACTATTGGCTTAGTAATATTGTCCCAGTTTCTAAAGAATAATCTTCTGTTTGATCCTTTTTTGTTCCACC
>NW_020624027.1:0-607 GCF_003573695.1 Papaver somniferum
AAAAAAGATAAACTTTAGTGGCTCTTATTCCATAGTTTAATCTTCAACGTTCCCTGAAATCTTCGTCCTTCCAAGTACTCCAATGATCCCAAAGGTTGTAAGTTTAGCATCACCGTTGTTGAAGATCCGTAGCTATAACAATGAGAGAAATCGAGATTCTCGATCATCATTATACAGTGTCATAGTATTATTATCTAACATCAAAGTCCAATTGTATCACGACTTTAACAATAATACTACGGTGATATGTATCACTCCCCCTTAGTCAATACTCCATCTCAATCATGGAAACCACTCCCCCTTACACAATGATCCGAAAATCATATGTATTTGTAGTGTGAACTACATCATTTCTTCCCCTTTTTGTCAATAAAATTGGCAAAGGTAAAAGAACAAGATCATAATGAAATTTCCACAAGAGACATTTCATAGACTAAAGGAAAAAAATACATACCAACTTAATTTAGATGCAATCATAAAGTCGAAGCTAAATGCATTCATCAAGGAGTTTTAAGATACAAGATAACCCCTATAAAATTCCACAGCCGCACACCCTGCAAGATATTACCATTAAGCACAAGTTCAAAAGAACTCTCCCCCATTTGAT
>NW_020624028.1:0-528 GCF_003573695.1 Papaver somniferum
TGTGTTTTTCTTGTTGTTTTATTAGCTATTTTTGCATTTCACTGCATAGCATTTGCATCTGCATCTGCTTCACTTCATTTGCTGTTGAACCTGCTGTTCTGAACCTGTTTTTCCTCTGCTGGGACGCCACCAAGGAAAAGAACCAAAACCCAACTGGGTTTTTGCAACAATATCAGAGCAGCTGGGCTGTGCTTAAAAGGTAACCCATTTAAGAGAACCCGAATTGTGGGCTTCCAATTTTTAATTGTGGGCATGTAATATTAAAGCCAATTTTTGGGATTCTCTTATTTTCTGTTGGGTTTGTAATAATTTATTTGTGGGCTTGTTTGATTAATTTGTGGGCTTGTATTTAATTTTTGTGAGCTTGTTTAATTTGGACTTGTATTTTGTATTCTGGGTTTTTGAACCCAGCTGAGCTTGTAACCGATCACGCTAGTTGAACTCGTTAGTGGGCCGAGTACCCAAATTCTAGGCCGAGATTTTGGACTCAGTTCCACCAAAAGTTTTCAACCAAGCGGAGCCAAAGCA
>NW_020624029.1:0-2677 GCF_003573695.1 Papaver somniferum
TAACTACTTGGCATGTCAAGTTTCCGAATATTCGAGTTCGCCTTAGTCCTTTTGATTACGCAAATGAATAACCACTGAAGTACGCACGATAGACAGTTTCTCGAGATAGATGATACTTGGTTGTCTTGTGAACCAGCTGACGATCTTGGTGTCCTCGATTTGCTTCAACTGATGAAGGTTTTCTCGCGCCACCTCTCCAAAATATTTTTCTTGCAGTGTTGTGACTGTCCAATTGTTGTTGAAGGGACTGCGCAAAGGAATACCACCTGCACCTTCCTAGTACGCGTACTTGCCCCTATTCGTTTGCGGAGTCTCGAGACAACGATTGTGCCCAGACTAGCTCTTTGCCTTAGTTTCGGCATCTTTATTCTCACCCGAAGATGTGCCTCCATATCTGTACCCAAAATACTTAAGCTCCGACATATCCAGAGAGATTTTTACGACAATATTCTATAGAAAAATGTCATGTTCGCAATAATGCATGTAATAGGGATCTGCCATACGAGCTACCAAGCACACATGTTTGTTTCACACTGTTTGAACGAATAGTCAGTTGGGATTGTGTGGTGGCCGTTAGTGAACATATATGTATGGATGATATGTCCCCTTTATCTAAGACAACCTGCAACCTTGGAGATAAGCGATACTTAGCTCTTTTTTGGTGATAGATTTTTGTTTTGCTGTGGACAATGAAGTCCATAAGTTCCTTATTTCGATATGTCCAGTCCAGATGCTCAGGCACATTGTTCCACTGTAGTCTGCAACGGTGTGAAAAGGCTAGTTGTAGGATATGTTCCTGTATTGCCTTGTGACTGCATTATACTTGTTTGTGACTTTTAGCGGTGCTGATACAACACGGTTCGTTGCTGCGGCCCTTATTTTGATTCATAAACTCGGGAAACTTTGTGATGTCGTTTCCTTCCTCACTTGGATCTCGTTCTATGGCTTTTGCTGTGATAACTCTTGACTGTAATCCTATCCAAAACAATTATTTTTCCTCGTGTAGCTTTCGTTCCCCTGTATGTAGCCTCCATGCGATATTTAGCTCAGTTTGTGTTATCCTGGCATAATTCGGATTTCCATCGACCATTCCTTTTAATGCTTACAATTCTTCAAATAAAAACACGTTATCATTCGTACGCTTTTCCGACTTCCAAGTATTCATTGCATCTGTTGTACTTTCCCATGAGTTTCTATGGTAAATGGCAATAGAATATATCTAAAGTTGAAGATAGAAAGGTAAGAAAGCTTCCCTGTTGAGGCTGTTTGTTCACGAGCCGAATTATGTGTCCCAGTAAGCTGATTTTTCCATGTGCTTAGAAGTATCCTCTGTTAATGACGACTTGCAAACTCCGATGTATACACGTAATTCAAGTTTCACACGTTGAAACCCATTAGGTCCGCCATCGCCATTGTGTTTCCCCTTTCATGTATAACCGCTGGTAGTTTTAGCAAACATATTTTCCTGCAATACTAATCATTTCAGAGTAGACATTAGTTAATATTCCATATAAGTCGAACACACTCAACAGGGAGGGTCATCGGGCCCAATGCCATGTCCCGATTGAGGTATCTCATCATTATCTTTTAGATTCAGTGGAAGCGTATTAGTCTTTCCTAGTTGCTAGGCCCGATGGTCCCGAGTGGTTATCGGCCAACCATCTCGGGCAAGTGGTCACGGCCACTTGCGATGGGGGTAACCTGTCAAGTGTATGTAGGTTACCTGGCTGAGAAGAAATCGTATCTCAACAACCTTTGGTAACTGGCTTCCAACCACCAGAACCCTTAGGCTACCTCGGCACTTGCACACTGCCACGGCCCCGAGTATCGAATAACCAGTCGACTGTAAGCCACCTCGGCACTTCCACACTGGCGTTGCCCCAAGTACGAATGACCATTCGAGTGTAAGTCACCTCGGTACTTCCACATTGGCGTTGCCCCGAGTACGAATGACCATTCGAGTGTAAGTCACCTCAGCACTTCCACACTGGAGTCGCCCCGAGTACGAATGACCATTAGTTGCTCATGTCTTATTTCCTACCCCTCGCGGTTTTAAAGAAATAAATGACAAGTTAGCTCCTGGCTCGTCCAGGGATCTTAGATCACCTCGGATCATTCCGTTCGAAGACCCTAGTACGAATGACATGTGTGTTACAGTACGCTAACAACCCAAGGCGTCCCCCAGGTTATTATTTTCCAAAGCATGTTTAGTCTAAGTTGGAGTCAGAAGTCTTAGTCCATCTCGGACCATTCCGTTTGATGACCCAAATTCGAATGGTATATCGCTGTGTTTATCATACCATCGCCTTACCTCTGTACGTTTCATGCAGTACACTATGTTCCACGGATATTCAATTTCGGTCCCGTTTCGTTTCCACAATTTGTGAGTTCTTTCCTTGATCTTGGAGTTATCAGTTATCTCCCGAAGAATGCCTTCTTTCTACACGTTTGTCACGATTTGTCTGTTTCACGCTTCGCCCTGACTATACGCTTTGTGTTAGGATTGACAGAGTCCTACATTGCATCCGTAGTAGATTGTTGTTGGCAAGGTGAGATATCGTCTCACTGGTAGTCAGGCTTGGTGTGTTCATGTACAAAGGTTTCGATGGGAAAACAGTCGCGATATTTCCCGAGGTTGCAGTCGGCCGTTGCAGCGAGGTAATCGATTCCGTATTGA
>NW_020624030.1:0-1743 GCF_003573695.1 Papaver somniferum
AATGATTGGCTAACCTTGCTCTAACCCCCCTTTAAAATTTTAAGAACTACATAAAGATCTTTAACTTTATCCTATAAATAGTACTTAGCCCATCTAGCTATATTTAGGGTTTAGTCCATCAAAGTTTATATGTTTCTTTAAAATAAAAGAATAGTTCCCCTAATGTCAATTGCTAACTCCGCGCGCCACTGCCACCATCGCTGCAACCCATCCTAGGCAGGTTGTTGGGCGTAATTCTAATATTCAATCACATACACCATATAAAAGGTATAGATTGAACAAAATGAGGTCGTCAATTAATTTATTCTATTATGTTTGTTTTATTTGTCATGTTTTTTTTGGTAGTACAATCAATTTTATTTTCACATTAAAAACCATGATTTATACGATCTGATACGAAAGATAGCATGGGTACCATTTGAGTGATCCAACGGTCATGAACATTTTGTCATATATGATTTGATATCATTCCTGAAATATATGGCACCTGCATTTATCAATCGTGCTAAAAATAACTAATGACATCTTTCACAATACAATATTATCCGTGTTGTACCGACACAGAACTAATATTTTCATCATTATTCACCAGCACTACCGCCACTTCTTCTTCCACCACCACCACAAGGGACAGATCCAAGATTTTGAGGAAAGGGGAACAAGAATTCTTGGCAAGTTGGATACGGGTGCAAAATAGACTTATAAGCCGATTTTATGATAAAAAAAGACCAAAAGGTATAACAATTGGGCTTGGCTCCTCCCTTGGACACCATTAAATTTTCTGTCTCCACTACTTTCTAAGAACCGCCACTATTTCCACCACCCACTACCGTCATTAATATCTATTGATATTATTCTTATTTTTATCAAATTATTTATTAATAGAATTACATACAGTATTTATTAAAAATTAACTAAGGAAACAATTATAATGAAATGATTAATAGATAATTTATTGTGAGTTTATAATGAAAAAATTTAATAGATCATTTATTGTGAGAAATTAGTGAAACACCAATTAATAAAACACTAATAATATTTATGTTGAACAAACCACAACCATTGATTTATCTTCTCCCTAAACAAATCTAAACCTCTCTTTATCTTGCCTAACTTGTCCAAACTCTGTTTTGTATTCTAGACTATATATATATAAAATGTTATGTATTGACGCTACATATTAATATGTTCTGTATTGATACTGTTATGTATTGATACTACATATCAGTTATGTATTGATATTGTTAAGTATTGATACTGTTTAGTATCAACACATTGATACTACATATGTGTTGATACTAATTAGATATGGAAGGGTGTTTTAGGTATTTAGAAAACACACTTTATAATCTCCACAAAATTTTCGGACTAACAAGTAAATAATCTGGTCCAAACGAGTAAATGTTTTCTGGAACTGGACTACACAGTAGTCGGGTCTGGGTCTCCTAGATAGGACTGACAAGTAATTCCTACAAATATCTGTTATTCCCACTTTCATGACACTTGACAGTCCACTGAGACAGCATGGGTTCCCAAGATTTGATTTTGGGAGGAAAGATAGCAAAAAGTTATCGACGAATTCAAAACCATGATTTTTCTTTTTTTAGTGGAAATAAAATCAAAATACAAAATCTTTATAGGGTCAACGATATTTCTATAAAAACACCGTCCAATCAAAATATTCTATTCCCACAGTAACAAATTGTATCACTTATGAAATTAATTTCCATATTCTTTCCTTGT
>NW_020624031.1:0-2529 GCF_003573695.1 Papaver somniferum
TTGTTGATTTTCGCAGTGGAATAGATTGAGCTACTTGAGCTCCATCGTTTTCTTCTTCTTCTTCTTCTTCGTTATTCTATGCGTTTTCGATGTTCTCTTCTTGTTCTTGATTATCATCGTCGTTTTCATCAATGTTGGTGATTATGGGTCCTTCTCCTGCATCAATTACTTGACCCCATCTCATGTGAAACATTCCTGGATCCCTACTTGGTCCATCATTAGTTTCTTTCCAGTTCCAGTTTTCTTTTTCATCGAATACCACATCTCGACTCACTATTAATCTTTTCGTTGTTGGATTGAATAATCTGTAAGCTTTGAATCCAGGCTCAATTCCTAGATGCACAAGAGTCTGAGATCGATCATCCAGTTTCTTAAGAGTTGCAGAATCAACTTTTGCGTATGCTTTGCAACCAAACACTCTTAAATGATCTATGTTTGGTTTTCTCTTTCGCAAACTTTCATATGGAGTCATGTCTTTCAGAGCTTTCGTAGGTATCCTGTTTATTAGGTATGTGGAGTGTCGTACAGCTTCTCCCCATAGATAATTAGGTACCTTCATAGCCTTTAAAGAACTTCTTTTCATCTCCATTAGAGTCATGTTTCTCCTCTCCACCACTCCGTTTTGTTGTGGTGTATATGGTGTTGTGAGTTGCCTTTTGATTCCATTTGACTCACAGAACTTGTTGAACTCTATGGAAGTGAACTCTCCTCCTCTATCAGTTCTAAGCATTTTGACCTCCTCTTTTAACTCTTTTTTTATCAGATTTCTGAAAGCTTTGAATCTGTCAAATGCTTCACTCTTTTCTTTCATAAGAATAGACCACATATATCTTGAGAAGTCATCTATAATAACAAATATGTATTTGTTATTTGCAAGGGTTTGTGGTGTAATAGGACCACATAAATCAGCATGAAGAAGCTCTAATGGCTTTGAGGCTCTGAATGTTGTTGCTTTTGGAAAACCTTGACGCATTTGTTTCCCAACTAAACATGATTCACAGATCCTTGATTCATCGTTTATCTGTGGTATCCCTCGAACCATCTTGTTCTGAGACATAGTTTTTAAGGTTCTGAAACTTATGTGTCCTAACCATGCGTGCCACATCCTTGTCTGATCTTCCAGTCTCATATTCAGACACAATGGCCTTCCAATCATGAGACTTATCTTGTAGAGTCTATTCTGTGATCGGTAGACTCTAACTAAAAGTCTTCCACTTGGGTCATGAACTGTTAGATAATCTTGTCGCATTCTAACATCACATCCAACTTCTGTAGCTTGTCCTAAACTTAGAATGTTGCTTTGTAAGTTTGGGATGAAGTAGATGTTTGTGACAAGCTTATGTTCTCCGGTCTTGCTCTGAAATATAATTGATCCTTTCCCTTCAATTTCTACAGAAGATCCATCCCCAAACTTCACTTTTCCTTTGATTTTCTCATTGAGTTCAGAAAAGTAGTGTCTCTTACCAGTCATGTGATTGCTGGCTCCATTATCTAAATACCAGATTCCTTCTTATCCATCCTTTGATTCGTAGTTCTTTGGTATTAGTTTCCCTTCGTTTAAGAATACAACTTCGTGCATGAAAAGAGTTGTATCTGCTTCCCTTGTTTCATTCTTGTTTGCTTCTTCCATCTTTTGTATTCTTTAGGGCATATAGAGGAGAAGTGTCCTGGTTTATCACATCTGTAACAAATAATGTTTGATCTATCCTTCTTTTCTTTCCCTTGGTTTTGATCATTCTAACTTGTTGTTTTATCTTGTGAGTTAAACCTTCCTCCCCTTCCTCGGCCTTTGTTTACTCTACCACCTATTCCACGACCTCTTCCTCTTGTCGCAGAGTTTTTTTGGTAAGAGTTTATGTACAAGAGTTTCTCCATTGTTTTCTTCATCAAAGATTCTCTCTTCATATGCTTTCAATCTTTCAATCTTCCAATTATATCTTCATATCTAGTCTTCTTTAAATCTAAGACTTGTTCGAGAGAAGCTATGATATGAATACACTTGGATCTTGGTAAACTATTGAGAAACTTCTTTACCAGTTTATCTTCATCAATGGATTGTCCAAGTGACACAGCTTTTGAGGCTATCTCTGATAGCTTTCCTGCAAAGCTATCAATAGTATCAGTGTCTTTCATCTTCACTCTTTCAAATTCAGACATTAAGGGTTGCAGACGGGCTTCTTTAACTCGATCAGCTCCGAGATTACGTGCCTTTATTGCATCCCAAATTTTCTTTGAAGTTTCCCGTTCACCAACTTGTGGAACAAGACATTCTGGTATTGCTTGAAAGAGTAATCCTATAGCGATGTTGTTCTTATCTGCATCATCTGTTCCTGGTTCAATTGTATCCCATACCCTGTAGATTTTCATCAGTACCTTCATTCTCATGGCCCATACTGTGTAGTTTGTGGCGTTGAGGATTGGAACTTGTATTGATGGTGGCGTGATTCAAAAACTTGTATCTTTGTTACTTGGAGTGATTCATCAATAAAGATTTCTCAGTTTATATTACTTAGTATATCTTAGATCTTG
>NW_020624032.1:0-381 GCF_003573695.1 Papaver somniferum
AAACCACACTTGGACGAGAACATCGGGTATGTATATGGTAATCTTGCAACCTGGGTTCAGTAATAGGTTGCAATTTCATCCAATCTGATATATTTCACACCTCAAACCTCACCTGGACGAGAACATCAGGTCTGTATATGGTAATCTTGCAACGTGAATTCAGTAATAGGTTGCAGTTTCATCCGATCTAATATATTTCACACCTCAAACCCCACCTGGCCGAGAACATCGGGTCTGTATATGGTAATCTTGCAACCTAGGTTCAGTAATAGGTTGCAGTTTAATCCAATCTAATATATTTCACACCTCAAACCCCACCTGGACGAGAACATCGGGTCTGTATATGGTAATATTGCAACCAGAGTTCAGTAATAGGTTACA
>NW_020624033.1:0-2374 GCF_003573695.1 Papaver somniferum
AAAAAATATTTAAACTTCCATGTTCATGTAGAGCATTATCTCATTATAAGCAATGAACCTAAATAAAAAAGTGTCTGAAAGTTAAGATTATATTTCTTTCGTTTGAGCAAATCTCCGGCGGTAAAATATTAAAGGAAAAAACAAGAAAAAAAGAGAGGAAAATCCCAACTATTTTTATGACAAACCCATATTAAATTATAAGGAGTTGATAAGTATCCAGACACAAATTATATAATATATTAAAAATGAACCAACATCATGATCTGTGCCGTTGCGGCACGGGTTAAGGGCTAGTTACTTTATAAACTGTGTTACATAATCCTATTGGTCTAAATTAACTGGGGTTTTTGGGTTGTTTCACCTTGGGTATAAGGAAGAGATGTGTTTTGTTTAGTTCAGGGTTTAATTAAAGTTTTCAACGAATAATTAAAGTTCCAAGACTAGGTTGTCATCATGCAACAACCAAATAGATACGATTCTAACTTATATAACTCTAAACATGACCTACAGGATAAAGACCCCACCTTGCTAGAATTTTTTTTTGATGGTCTGAGACCTAGTTAGCAATTCGGAATTCGATATACGTACGGAACGGTATACGTACGGGTATTATTCGTATTTGTAAAGACCAAATTCGGTCAAAAATCCGGTCAACGGTTCGTGATTCGTCAGTCATTCGGAACGGCATAGTACGTGTATAATTCGTTTTAGAGATATGGAATCGGCAGACAAAATTCGCATATACTATCTGTATTATAATATAAAAAAATAGGGAGTATGATTTTATGGTTTAAAATTGTATATATTTAATATAAATTAGGAAAAGACAACAAAATGGCCGTGGCCTTGTGGTTAAACATAATGTTAACATGCCCGTGCTCACGGGCTCGACTCCCATCTCAAACATGTTTTTAATCTCAAGTGTGAACCTTGTCTCATTTAGTTCGCTGAGTTGAAAAACTGGTTGGCTGAGTTGAAATGTGTTCCAAGCGTGTCATGAATTAGTGAGGCGAATTATTCAGGATCACGAATAATTCGCGAATAATATGGGGAACCCATATAGTGCGCTTATCGAGTGCGGCGAATTATTCAGGATCACGAATAATTCGCGAATAATATGGGGAACCCATATAGTGCGCTTATCGAGTGCGGGGTTGCAGACGTTCACGATTGGTACGCAAAAGTTCGTGATACGGAAAAATTGGCGAATGATACGCGAATCATTTACGAATTTACTAACTAGATGTGACTCCTCTTTCAATGTTTTAAGGTAATATCCCCTTTGGTGCCTTGTTTTACTAACTAGATGTGACTCCTCTTTCACTGTTTTAAGGCAATATCCCCTTTGGTGCCTTGTCAGCACTGTGCAGATGGATATACATAAATCAGGCATAAGATTTAAAGGGTCTAATATGACGTTTGAAGACAAAGTAGCTTATTTTTCTTTCAGCGGATCGTAAAAGCTAGCAGTCTTAACTAAGCCTCCAGTAATCAACTACTGAAACAACCAGTCCCTTTTCTGTCTTTTCTGGAACAACATTAGTAACAACTTCTTGTTTTGTGTGGTGTGTAGTATTTTCACCTATATTTAGTGGAGTGAAGCAAACTTTCATACGAGTGGTTCTATGGATAAATCTGAAGTATACGTCTATATATATTAGTTTTTCTTCTTGATGAAATATGGCAAATTAGAATAAAAGATGAAAACTCACAAAACAGTGACCTTCAAAGATTGAGATAACAAGGCTAGTTCATACCAATTACAACATCCCAATAATAAATGAGAATTGAATATGTATCTATTTTGTAATCACTTTAGTATAAATTAAGATACTACCACACTTCCACCAAGTGTAGTTGTACCACCATAGTTTACGGTGTATATCCTTTACTAAGGATTTTTAACCTTACAGGCACGTTTGCAGTTGGTATGTGTGATCTCGTCAATTTAGCGATATCAGTGTACATTCCGAAAATCGATAATCCTTTTTTCACTTCACATTTCCATTTGGGAGTATAGGAGTTTATATGACAAAAAATGGGAACACACCACGACACTCACTGTCGTTCCCTCAGAAAATACTTTTTCCCATCTCCCCCTAACGACGAGAAGACTATCCCATTAGAGTGACTATTCGCAAATCAGCGGTTGAGAGATCGCCTGTCAAAAGTTTTAAAACTGTGCATAATTGTTGGAAACTCTTTTCCAACATAGTCACTGTTAGAGCATATCTCGGTCGACCTCGCATGCGTCGCTATATCAAGCATGTTTGTCAATGTTAGTGATCAAAACTATGAGTCTTGATTTCTAGTCTATTATAGCTAAGTCTCGGACTAGGATAGAAAAGTGTAGTTGAGCTCAAGGACTTCATGG
>NW_020624034.1:0-882 GCF_003573695.1 Papaver somniferum
TGTAGAGATTCAATTCTTCCATTCAACAATTCAATTTCTTTTTCCCTTATATCGACCAAACTCTTGTGAGTCTGCCTAGCCTTGCGACGACGTTTGTTGGGACCTCCACGTTGTTCATTATAAACGGTTTCATATATGTCAGATGGAGTTTTACTAGATTCTCCTCGCAGTGTTGCTTCTTTCATGTCCCCCATTGTTTTCTACATAAATTACAGATAGCCATACATGATCATATACTGTTGCAAGGATTAATTAAGACATAAAATTCAAAGTATATTTGTAGCCTGTCTTACTTTCATATCCTGACATTTCGGTGGTAATTTTTTAGAACCATGATTTTTTAAGAACAAAATTACCGCATCACAAGGCTTGTTCTCCGCAATCTTTGAAGCAGCAACCAGTTGCATACAAACCAAGTAAGTTAACACTACACGGTATATACAACACAGATTCGAACTAACATCAGTAGACAAAGAATGAGATACAATGCATACCAAATCATATTCTACGCTGGCGAAACTTCTGTTGCCTGCACTATGATTAATTTCCTTCGCCTTAGACGCCGTAGTCCCTCTGTCTGATTTTTTCTGTCATTGAAACTCCACCATGTGTTAGCTTAAGCAACTCTGCAGTGTATTCATAACATATATAGCATGATATTTTAAACATTCTACACATACCATGAAAGTCAAAACTTCATTTTATTTGAGAAAGTCCAAAACTAGCTATGTTACGCATATTTGACGATAGATGAACAGATAGGAAGTTCAAATGCATACCCTTACGGAAAAGAACACATTCCTAACTAGAAACAATGTATTTTCAAAGAAGCAATGAAATTGTATAAGGGGTGTATCACTAGGTGACATAAAATTGCATATA
>NW_020624035.1:0-882 GCF_003573695.1 Papaver somniferum
TGTAGAGATTCAATTCTTCCATTCAACAATTCAATTTCTTTTTCCCTTATATCGACCAAACTCTTGTGAGTCTGCCTAGCCTTGCGACGACGTTTGTTGGGACCTCCACGTTGTTCATTATAAACGGTTTCATATATGTCAGCTGGAGTTTTACTAGATTCTCCTCGCAGTGTTGCTTCTTTCATGTCCCCCATTGTTTTCTACATAAATTACAGATAGCCATACATGATCATATACTTTTGCAAGGATTAATTAAGACATAAAATTCAAAGTATATTTGTAGCCTGTCTTACTTTCATCTACTGACATTTCGGTGGTAATTTTTTAGAACCATGATTTTCTGAGAACAAAATCACCGCATCACAAGGCTTGTTCTCCGCAATCTTTGAAGCAGCAACCAGTTGCATACAAACCAAGTAAGTTAACACTACACGGTATATACAACACAGATTCGAACTAACATCAGTAGACAAAGAATGATATACAATGCATACTAAATCATATTCTACGCTGGCGAAACTTCTGTTGCCTGCACTATGATTAATTTCCTTCGCCTTAGCCGTCGTAGTCCCTCTGTCTGATTTTTTCTGTCATTGAAACTCCACCATGTGTTAGCTTAAGCAACTCTGCAGTGTATTCATAACATATATAACATGATATTTTAAACATTCTACACATACCATGAAAGTCAAAACTTCATTTTATTTGAGAAAGTCCAAAACTAGCTATGCTACGCATATTTGACGATAGATGAACAGATAGGAAGTTCAAATGCATACCCTTACGGAAAAGAACACATTCCTAACTAGAAACAATGTATTTTCAAAGAAGCAATGAAATTGTATAAGGGGTGTATCACTAGGTGACATAAAATTGCATATA
>NW_020624036.1:0-1695 GCF_003573695.1 Papaver somniferum
TACGACGAGGAAGATACATCCGCGAGGACGACGGAGGAGAGCGAAGAAAATGGCGACGAAGAGAAAGCAGTGAATAAAGAGAGCTGAGAAGAGCATTGGAAATATCAAGCTGGGAAGATCAAAGGAGGAGGTACGAAGAAGGATGGAGGCACGAGGAAAAAGAGAGGAGAAGAGAAGATGAAAGACAACGTGAATTCAACCGGAAGGATGAGGAAGAAAGGAGGCATGGTGAAGGAAGGCTCAGTGTGATGATAGGAGACCGTTGGGAGAAAAACGGAGGGAACCTGAACCAGGAAGCCTTGGATGAGCTGCGAGATATGAGAACACTGGTAAACAATTAGCGAAGAGGCAGCAGAGTGCAGCTGGCGGACGCAATAGAATAGGCCGATAAATCTCCATTTACCTATGAGATAATGTACGCGGACATCCCAGAGAAATGCGTGCTACCAACGCTACCAAGCATATTCAGCGGATCTGAGAGTATTGTGCATCACTTGAAGCAATACACCCTTTCGTTGATCAATGGGGACGAAATGATGCGGTACTTTGCTGATACTTCCCCGCGAGATTGGCCGGGGAAGCGTTGGCGTGGTTCGATGGGCTACCAGAAAGATCGATTTTGTCATTCAAAGACTTACAGAGGATATTCCTGACCACTTATATAACTAACAACATGTTGAGGCCAGGAATTGAGACTCTATTTAATTTGAGAAGGAGACCCACAGAAATCCTGCGAGGATTGGTGACAAGGTGGAGAATGGTATGCGGCGAGCTTGCAGGGAGAGTTGACGAGAAAAATTTCATCTTAGCTTTCGTGAACGCTTTAATCCCAACTGACCTGTTGTACACTCAAATATTCATTATTCGAAACTCTTTGACGATGAATGAATTGAGAGAGTACCAAGAGGAGTACATAGCCTTGGAAGAAGAGCAGAGGCAAGTTAGCGAAGTGGCACCGATTCCAGCGAAAGAAGGAAATTTAAGCCTATTACCAAGGACAGTGCATGTCATGGAGAATGATTCGAAACATGAAAAGGGAGAGCCTTCAACTCCAGTCCCAGCAAAGCTTGTAGATGTATCAAGTGGAGATCAAGAATGGATCGATCAACAAAGGTATGAGGAGTCAAGACGAAGGAATTACGAGCCACGAAGTTACAATACAGGGTATCAACAAAGGAATAATCAAGGACCTAGATTCGGAGAGCGGAGACAAAATGCACCAGATTTCGAGGATTTGAAGCTCCCTAGGCTTAACACGACTGTGGAAAAGGTATGGGAGGAAATAGTATTAACAGAGGAGATCCCACCACCACCCAATTTGGGAAGAGAGCCACCCCCAGGGACCAGGAGTCATCAGTTCTGTAGATATCATCGTTTTCACGGGCACCACACAAGGGACTGTCGAAACATACGACGAATTATACTTCGTCTGATAGAACAGGGAAAACTTGTACATTTTCTGGAAGGGTATGTGCCACCACCACCGCTACCACTTCGTGACAATCAGCAGATATACCGAATTGAAATAGATCGGGGAGCACAAAATCCGAATTGTAATACGATAATACATGCAGCTAAGAGCATCCAAAATTTCCATGACAATATACTTAAAAGAGTACATAAGAGGGACTTCGAAGGCAATGATATATTCAATGTTACAATAAGAGAACCATTATAGGAATGGTATAAAAGAGA
>NW_020624037.1:0-672 GCF_003573695.1 Papaver somniferum
TGTGTTGTTGTGACTCTGTTTTGCTTGGCTGAGCCCTTGCTGTTGCTGCTGATTGAGTTGCAGCTGGGCCTGCCACTTGCTGCGACTTTCTTCCTCTTCCCTGTGCTGCTGGCCTGTGCAGCTTGCTTCTGTGCTGAACCTGTAGAGCTGCTGCTGCCAAGCCTGCAACATTGCCCCTGTTCAGATACTGCTTGTGGTGCTGCTGAACTTGTGGTGTTGCTGAGCTGCTTCTCCTGCTGCTACCTCCTGCTGGAGCTGCTGTTGCTGTGATCCAAAGCCCAACTGGGGTTTTGCAACCAAACTGAACAGCTGGGCTGTGCTTAAAAAGGTAAGACTAAACCCAAACCCAAACCCAAATTTTTTGGGCTTGTTATTTTTTTGGTTTGTATTGTTATTCTCTTTTGGGCTTGTAATTGTAATATCTTTTTGGGCATGTAATAATTATTTTAATTTTATTTCTTTTATTTTTTTATTTTTTATTTTTTTTATTATTTTTTTATTTGGGATTGTAATAATTTTAGTTTTATTATTTATTTTTTTTTGTGGTTTGTAATAATTAGTTTTATTTTTATTTCTTTCTTTATTTGGGCTTGTAATTTAGTTGTTTGTTAGGCTTGTAGTTTCTTTTAAACTAGAATTTGGGCTTCAAAACCCAACACAACACAAAAAAAA
>NW_020624038.1:0-959 GCF_003573695.1 Papaver somniferum
GGTATGGTTTGATTCTGGTTATTTGTTAGCGGCATTCCAAAGGTTAGCAGATGCGCGGGTTGGAATGTTCTGGATTCATCCACCCTTTCCCTTGGTTGGTTAAGTTGACTCATGGCGAAGGTATTGCTAGCCTCCGCAGCCTTCGGGACTACCGCAGCTTCCCCGTATTTTATCGTTGCTGCTCTGAGAGCCGCCACTGCAACAGAATTAGCGTTCATGGGTGAAGTGATTTCTGCGGTATCCTGCCTTCGATTGGTCATTTTAGTTTTATCTCCTTTCTGTTTGCTTCGGGTGATGATCGGGGTTGTCCGGGGTGTTTCTTTTGACAAAGCTTTGGACTTTCCTGCTTCCTGCGTCTTCTCCATCACGTGCCCTTTTGTTGATGACGAAATTTCGCGTAAACTTGCCTTCTTTACTCACGACACGTTCTCTCTGTATAAATTATTTCAAACAGAAACGGGAATATCCGCGTGGAGCGGGTTAGTTGGAGAAATACAATTTTTCAAGAGGGAATTAATACCCGCAGGCTATAAAATATGGGACATGCGATCCTTAGTATATAAAAAAAAACTATAGTAAATCCGACGGATATAAAATATGGGTTAAAGTTTTATTAAAGGCGATCCTTAGTATAAAAAAGACTACGAAAATTGTAAATCCGACGGATTAGGACAATAACCCTTGCTTGGAACAATAACTCTTATCGAAGGCAAAAGGTGGGTTTTTGAACATAATACAGTTGACGAATGATCTATACGGTCCGAGCTGAAAAAATCGGAGCAATCACAGGACAAGATAAATCTTTTACCGGGACGAAGTCCCTGTTTCTAGCGCCAAATTGTGGACACAAGAACTACGCGGGGGTCCGAATGCCCACAATCAATCGTTAACGTCTAAAGAGATTACGATGATGATACCCTGACGTGGATTCATTGGCTCAAAACCTTCGGGTTTATCAT
>NW_020624039.1:0-1836 GCF_003573695.1 Papaver somniferum
GTCAGTTAAACCTGAGACAAAGGAACATACTGTTACATTACCAACACCTTAAAAAGAACTTTGTCCTCAAAGTTCAAAATAAAACTTAGAAGTAAGGAGGGTTCCCTGTAGTCCCCTTGCGATAAAACACTGGCGAATCCCAAACTCACAGTCCTGAATGAACCGGAACCGCTCTGATACCAACTGTAGCAGACCAGAGAATTTTTGCTTCCAATGGGTCGGGTTACGACCCGCTTAGCCAGCTGTGACTCTCTGATATGCCACTCAAGAAACTAGACCTTCAAAATTTCTGACCAATTCGATTAAGGGTCAAGTAAATGTCAGAATTGTCAGAGTAGTTCTGGATACTATCCACCATCGGCCAGTGTCATTGGTCTTTCGGGTAGCCACTGAGGTGGTGGGGTGCCCCAGTGGGCCTGACAACACACACCGCATCAGACGGGTGAAGAATGACCAGTGCCAACGTCAGGGTAGTTCTGGTTACCACCCATCGTTGTCGCAACGATCTTCCGGGTAGCCACCGAGATGGTGGGGTGCCCCAGTGGGCCTGACATAGGATTTCCCCTTTTTACTCATAGATCCAAGAATGAATGCTTTGGAAACATTCTTGAAAACATTAAAGGCAGACTTCCAGGATGGAGGGGAAAACACCTTTCTCCTGCTGGGAAATCATTCATGACTAAACATGTGACTGACTCTCTGGCTACCTACCAAATGACATGCTTTGTCATACCCAAAAACATCACAAAAAAAATGAATGTTCTGAATCGCTCCTTCTTCTGGGGGCACAAAGAAGGAAATACAAGAGGGTACTGCCCGAAAAAATGGACACATCTCTGTTTATCTAAAGATCTGGGACGGTTAGCTTTAAAAGATTATAATGAGTTCAATCTAGCTATGATCACTAAACTGGTCTGGAGGCTTATCCACAACCAAAACACCCTGTGGGGAAAATGTATGAAAGCTAAATACTTCAAACATATATCTCCACTTCTGCTCAAAGGGGATAAACCTCCGGGTAGTGCTTCCTGGCTCTGGAAATGCCTTTGGAAAGGTCTAAAACTAATCCATAGGAATGCAACTTGGAGAATAGGAAATGGAAAATCTATTGAAATCTGGGTCCATAACTGGATCCCTTTGGATTTCCCAAATCATATTGCCTTAGAGCAAATTAAACCAAAAATCCAAAACACCTTAACAAAAGTCGAACAACTTTTTGCTGAGGAGCCTGGATAATGGAATCTGGATTTTATCAATCAGATTTTTGAACCAGATGTGGCTGAAAACATAAAACATATCCAGCTGGACACAACCAGGACAGATGATGACAAGCTTGTTTGGCTCACAAACAACAAAGGGGATCTCTCTGTTAAACTTGTCTACCAATTCCTTGTCAAACATACTACCACTGAAATCAACCCTAGAAACAACCCTAAGGTGTGGAAGAAATGTTGGAACCTCAAAACTGCCCCTAGAATACAGATGTTCATCTGGAAATTTCTCCATGACATTCTGCCAGTCAATGCTAACCTCAACCTGAAATTAAAAGATATAGGTGCCACTTGCGGTATGTGTAAATGTGAGGAAGAGACAACTCTACATTCTTTGTTCAACTGCATCTTTAGTAGAGCGGTTTGGTTTGGTTTTGGAGTTCTCGTCAATCATCAACAACCAATAGGAACTACCCATGAGGATATCTTCCTTTCCTGGTATGACTATGACATGGAAGAAAACTTCCCAGAAAAATGTGCTACAATTTGCTGGTATATATGGAAATCTAGGTGAAAACTTTGTTTTGAAGGAATTATCCCAAACCCACATACCACAATCCAAACT
>NW_020624040.1:0-1002 GCF_003573695.1 Papaver somniferum
CCCATCATCAAAAGTTCCATTTTGTGGAATGTAACGATCATCAGTTCTTTCTCTATTTTCGCGATATTCTTAATTAGGATTTGATATTTCTTCTTGAATATTGTTTCCAGCATTGATTGTGGGTGAATTTCGCCTCATTTCTCTTCTAGTCGATCTTGAATATGATTTTGTGATACTTCTCGATCTTCTATTCTGTAGTCTTATATTCTCCATCCTTAATTCGTTATTTTTCCTTGTTAAATTCGCACGTTCTTCTGCCTCAACTCTTCTTTCTTCATGTATTCTTCGTCTCAATGTTTTTAACGCTCTAATTTCCTCACCTCCATGAATTATTCTTTCATCTGCTTCTTGATTTCTCTCTTCCTGTCTATAATTTCTATTTTGTTGCTCTTCTTCTATTTCTTCTGCTGAATTTGATCGCCAAGTGTGTACGCTCACCCTGTCATAATCTGTATTCCTCTATTGAACTAGTGTTTGTTGAATTGGCGGTTGAATTTGATTTTCTCTATTATTTCTCATTCTAGTAGATTCTCCCATTTCACTTTTTTTCTCTTCCAGCAATTCTTTTGCTTCTTCTAATAGTAGTCGGTTGTTCGGATGTATTTCTTCTTCTAGCCATTTCTTCAATGTTAACAGTATTGCAAGAAATTATGAAAAATTCTTAATCAATCACTTTAAATTTTCACAAATCTCAATATCAATCTTTAGCCTTTTCTAGAATAATCTTCAACTCCTTCCTATTTCTAGCGCCATTATGTAGTTGCAGGAAATCCTACACTACTCCCCTCATATGATTTCATTGTTGATCAACTCATTTTTAGGTTTACACTCTTAATTTTATTGATAAATCTTTGAATGTTCTTATAAGATAGATAAAGAAGTCAAGAATGATCTCTGCTATAAACTTTCTCTCTCCTATTTACTTGTTTCTTACTCAAAAAAGATCTCCCTCTTCTTTACAACTCGAACGACTATTTATAAGAAAATACATAGTGGATGACA
>NW_020624041.1:0-388 GCF_003573695.1 Papaver somniferum
ACTTCCTTCATATATTCTTGAATCAACATACATAGAAATGAAATTTTTATGTACTGCCTTAGAACATATTAATTGTGATTTCAATATATTTTTCAAACTTTTTCTGTTAAAGATGAGTTTATCTAGTTCACAATTTAGTCTCAGAAATCAACTTCCGACTTATAACGATGTGTGTAGAATTTTTTAGGTTAACGTATATAAAATTCAACATTTTTATGAACTTTTTCTTTTTGTGTTGGCTTTGTCTTTATATTTGATTCAAGGTAGATGAAATTTGTTAGGATTTGGATTATTTCTACATGGTCTTTCATCCTTCTTCTAGTGTGAAATTTGACTTCCTTCATATATATTTTGAATCAACGTACATAGAAATGCAATTTTTACTAGA
>NW_020624042.1:0-712 GCF_003573695.1 Papaver somniferum
ATTTTTCAAACTTTTTCTGTTAAAGATGAGTTTATCTAGTTTACAATTTAGTCTCAGAAATCAATTTCCGACTTATAACGAAGTGTGTACACTTTTTTGAGTTAACGTATATTAAATTCAACATTTTTATGAACTCTTTCTTTTTGTGTTGGCTTTGTCTTTCTATTTGATTCAAGATAGATGAAATTTGTTAGGATTTGGATTAGTTCTGCATGGTCTTTCATCTTTCTTCTATTGTGAAATTTGACTTCCTTCATATTTTCTTGAATAAACGTAAATAGAATTGCAATTTTTACTAGACGTATTGCCTTAGAACATATTGATTGTAATTACAATACATTTTTCAAACTTTTTCTGTTAAAGATGAGTTTATCAAGTTTACAATTTTGTCTCAGAAATCAATTTCCGACTTATAACGAAGTGTGTAGACTTTTTTGAGTTAACGTATATTAAATTCAACATTTTTATGAACTTTTTCTTTTTGTGTTGGATTTGTCTTTCTATTTGATTCAAGATAGATGAAATTTGTTAGGATTTGGATTAGTTCTGCATGGTCTTTCATCCTTCTTCTATTGTGAAATTTGACTTCCTTCATATTTTCTTGAATCAACGTACATAGAAATGCAATTTTTACTAGACGTATTGCCTTAGAACATATTGATTGTAATTGCAATACATTTTTCAAACTTTTTCTGTTAAAGATGAGTTTATC
>NW_020624043.1:0-20079 GCF_003573695.1 Papaver somniferum
ACGAATACCGATCATGAACGACTTTACTTTTGACAAAAATATGGGACAACAAAGTTCACGGACGTAAACACAAATATCCCATAACAAGTTGCAATATAACAAAATCAAAAATATTGCAAAACATCATCCTCCAAATAGTTTTAGAATTTTAAACCAAAAAAACCTAAAAACAAGAAGATGAAAATAATAGTTATGTGTAGTCACAATCATCGCTATTCAAAGCACTAGTTATTCTTCCAACTAAACCAAAAAGAAGACTTACTAGGCATTGTAGATTTTCCTCAAGGCATCTACAGAAAACTCCTTCTCATTATTGAAAAATCCGTTGATAATGGGATCGTTCAATTCCTCTAGATCTTGAGAAATGTCAGTTAACTCACTAAGTTCTCTTTTTGGATCACGCAGAGTATTCTTGGCTAGATACAACCTTTATTTATAGTGAGTTATCTCTTCCAAAGAGGAAATGATTCGAGAATTTAGATCATTTCGCTTGTTGATGAAAGCTTCCACCATGTCTCTCAAATGATTATTATGATACACAGAAAAGAGACAGTTAGAGGAAGAACATTTTTCATAGATTGTTGACTTCTTCTTTATCATCCTCGAGGAAGTGATTTCTTTGCACAGATATACGTTGAATGCTTCTACTGCATTACTTTTGGAAGTGCCTCTAATTACAGGAGCCATGAGAACGTATGAGAGGGAAAAAGAATATGATAAGATTTATAAGTGTCAAACCCTAGAGATCCTTGACACAGTCTTCCACAGCTTAAAAGTCCACAATCTATATTGTTAGGAGAATATTTTCTTAACAAAAATAGATACAATACTTGAGCCACACAAATGCAGAGCCTCATTTTCTCAAGTTAAGGATGAGGATGCGAACGTCTCTGGAGTTAGATAGAGACAATGTGAGTCAGACGCTCCCCTTGTTTACCAAGGCTTGTTGTATAAACATGTTTCCTTCCTCTTCTGATTCTGGAAGCATTGATTTTATAAGACTTTTGTTGATTCTCCAGATTCATCTTTTGCATGCTCTTTTGCAGTCTGGACATTCTTTTGTTGCTCCTCACGAACTTCCAACACGTGCTTTGAGCATGATTTGCATTTCCACAAAACGAACAAATCGATGATTCCTTGTCTTGTTGAAGTGCCTTCTATTTATCACAACTTCCAACCTTTGATTTCCCGTGAAACTTTGGACCATGGTTGAAAATACCTGCAGACTTGCTTTTAAACCCTAAACCATTGGTATTTCCAAAGGATTTCTGACCAAATAATATTGTTGAGAGTTTATCAGAACTTCCAGAAATCGTTGAAGATCATCTTTGAGAGTATTAATCTCTTTTTTCTTTAGAACAACAGTTCTGATGAATTGATCATGAAGACAATATATCTCAAGATATTTTACCTGGATTAAAGATTCTAGTTTCTTCAATGAAGCTTTTAATTGAAGATTTTCTTGAAGAACCTCTTTATTCAAGAATTCACAAATCTCTGTGTCAGACTCAACTTCTGAAACAGACTTTGAGTACGTGGAGGTTTCTGCCGCGAGAGCTGCGGTTTCATCACATCCAATAGTCACATTCAAAGCGTTGACACTTAGAGAATTTTCTTTCATATAATCTTTAGTAGCAACAACTGACAGGAGATATTTACCACATTTGATGCTTCTTTTTACAAATTCCTTGATCCTTTCTGTGAACAATGGTTTATCAAACCTATTATCATCAGAACAACACTCATCAGCCCAAGACAAGTTAGAGGATTTACTTGTCTCAGAGACAGCGTTGAATGCAAAGGTTTGAACAGAATTTGGATCATGAATTGTCACATGTCCAAGAGAGGTATTCATGGAGAGGGTGTTGAGGTTATTTCCTCCATTGATGGCATGCTTCTTAGAAACGTATCTCTTGTCTTCAAATACAGTTTCTAAGATATCCCAGGCATCTTTAGACTTAGTGCATGTAGACACACAGTGCTGAAGGTCTGGGGTAATAGCCTGTCTGATAGCATTTAATCCGTTAGAGTTTTGCATTGCAGCAAGAGATTCTTCAGGACTATAACTACCAACATCCTTAGGTATAGATACATCGCCTTTTGTATTAACCGGAGGATCATAGCCTTTAACAATACGTACCCATGTTTGAAAATCACAAGCTTGAAGATAAGCACAGATAGCAACTTTCCAGCTTGAGTAGTTTGAGCCATCAAAATCTGGTGGTACGTTTCCTGAGATAGCACACCTGTCCATAGAGTCAGATCGCTACAAACACAGACTTTGTAAGGTTTTGAACGTGTTTCCCTGCTCTAATACCAATTGAAAAGGCGGGGGTCTAACAACACCACTCAATATTTTGATTAGCAATCTGTATGGACTAACTCTGAAACACTTACTAGAGAATCAACTAGACAGTCAGACTCAATCTAGATAAAAGTATCTCAAGGAGTTAATATCTCTCTCTTGTTTTGATTCACTCAAGCTAATAGAAATCAGCGAGTCTATAATCAAACATAAGGAATAACTTGGACGGTACCAAAGACCAATGTCCAAGGATCAATCAACAACCAAAGGTAGGATTTCCAATTGATTGATTCAAACGCACAACCTGTATTATTTCAATTATATAAACAAATATAATGCGGAAATAGAAATAACACAGACACCAGAATTTTGTTAACGAGGAAACCGCAAATGCAGAAAAACCACGGGACCTAGTCCAGATTGAATACACACACTGTATTAAGCCGCTACAGACACTAGCCTACTCCAAGCTAACTTCGGACTGGACTATAGTTGAACCCCAATCAGTCTCCCACTGATCCAAGGTACAGTTGTACTCCCTACGCCTCTGATCCCAGCAGGATACTGCGCACTTGATTCCTTTAGCTGATCTCACCCACAACAAAGAGTTGTTGCGACCCAAAATCGCAGGCTTTAACAATAAACAAATCTGTCTCACACAGACAAGTCTATCAAAGGATCAATCTGTCTCCCACAGAAAAACCCTAAAAGTTTTTGTTCCGTCTTTTGATAACAATCAAGGTGAACAGGAACCAATTGATAATCCGGTCTTATATTCCCGAAGAACATCCTAGATTAATCAATCACCTCACAACAATATTAATCGTATGGTAGCGAAACAAAATGGCATGAAATCACAAATGATGAGACGAAGGCGTTTGTGATTACTTTTTATATCTTGCCTATCGGAGAACTCTCACGATCTCAAGCCAATCAATATGATTGTACTGTTACGATAGAAAATACAAGATCAGATCACACAACTACGATAAAAGTAGTATCGGTCTGGCTTCACAATCCCAATGAAGTCTTTAAGTCGTTAACCTGGTTTTAGAAGAAGAAAACCAAAGGTTAAAGGAGAAACGACTCTAGCACGCAAACTAGTATCATACGTAAGGTGTGGGGATCAGTTTTGCACATACTAGATGTCTCCTTTATATAGCCTTTCAAATCAGGGTTTTGACTTAGTTACAAAGCAATCAATATTCACCGTTAGATGAAAACCTGATTTAGATCCAAGCTAATATTTCTCAACCGTTAGATTGAAAACTTAGCTTGTCATACAAAAATGACTGTACGCTTCTATGTTTGTTAACCGCACCCAAACATGTACATTTTTGGTTTAACAATAGTCTACCCAAAGAGGTTAACCATATGAGTGTTTCATACCAACCATGTTCTTCTTCGCCATAACTAGTTCAATTGACTCAAATGAACTAGTTAAGAGAGTTGTTCAATTGCAAGGAAATCTTATGTAACTACACAAGACACAATTGAAGCAAAGATGATTTGATTCACTCGAATCGGTTCATGAACTTTAATAGCCACGGTTTGCAAATGCATTCCTTAGTCTTTTAAGATTAAGTTCAGAAATCATCTTTAGATATATAACCTTCTCAAGTTCGCATACTAGGTTTGCGGACTTAAGACACCGGATAGAGTTTACAAACTCCAGCAGAAATCCTCGGGTTCGAGAACTACGCCGGTTCGCGGACTTGGCTCACGCAATTAGTTTGCCAACTCCAGTAGAAATTCTCGGGTTTGAGAACTTCGGCAGTTCGCGGACTTGGCACTTGCCATACTTACGGTTCTCTTGATCAACAAAGTTTGAAAACTTCGGTTCAAGGAATCCATTGGTTACGTAATCTAAACTCTCATTCCAATCATTGAAACATTCTTAGAGGACGTTATAAAGTTGTTACACTATTTCTCGTCAAAACAATTTTCAAAGTGACTGAAACATTCATGACTTTCGTCACTAGGTAAAGATAAACTTGGTCGAAGTGAAAAGCTTACCAACACATATTTCGAGATATAGATAGGCGAGGTATACTCGGCTCGAAATACCAAATGTGTATTATCTAGTTTATATATATATCATACGAATTTTGTCTCAAAGAGTAGGAGATAGAATAGATAGACTTTTGAGTGACAGATAAGTTCAAGTCTCCACATACGTTTTTGTCGAGAAGTTCCACCGGTTCCTTGAGTAGATCTTCTACTTGTATGATGAATCGCCATGAAGTCCTTGATCTCAACTACATTTACTATCCTAGTCCGAGACATATCTATAAGAGACTAGAAATCAAGACTTATAGTTTTGATCACTAACATTGACAAATATGCTTGAGATAGCAACACATGCGAGTTTGACCGAGCGGTGCTCTAACACTTATGACGAGCATGACCAATTAAATTGATTAATTTTTTGATTAGTTTGGTTGTGTATTTCAATTAGATTAATTATGGGTTCTCTTGTGATTAATCTAATTGTATATGTTTTTTTGAGTCTTCATAAGTTCACTTATGTTGAGAAGTTTTGATTAAATTAATCATGGGTTCTCTTGTAGTTAATTTAATTGAGTATTTTGGATTCAAATTTGTACTTGTATGTGATTTGTTATGTCCAAAGAAATCCTTCCTTTCTTTCGAAATTAAGGTCGTTCTTGTTGTTCTTTCGGGAATGACATATTATGGGGGAGAGTTCTTAATTGAACTTGTGCTTAATTGCCAAACCTTTGTGGGGAGTGCGGCTGTGTAAGGGTTATCTTGTATCTTTATAAACTCCTTGATGAATGCATTTAGCTTTGTATTTATGATTGCATCTAAATAAGATGGTATGTGTTTCTTTCTTTTGGTCATGAAATGTCTCTTTCGGAAATTTCATTAGGATCCCGTTCTTGTACCTTTGCCAATTTTATTGACAAAAAGGGGGAGAATTAATATGTAGTTCACACTACAAATACATATGGTTTTCGGATCATTATGTAAGGGGGAGTGGTTTCCATGTAAGATGGAGTATTGACTAAGGGGGAGTGATACATATCACCATAGTATTGTTGTTGAAGTTGTGATACAATTGAACTTTGATGTTGTGTAATGATACTATGACACTGTATAACAATGATTGAGAACTCTTGCTTTCTCGTTGTTATAACTACGGATTTTCAACAACGATGATGCTGAACTTACAACCTTTGGGATCATTGGAGTACTTGGAAGTGACGAAGATTTCGAGTAATGTTGAAGATTAGGCATGTGGAATAGGAGCTACAAAAGTTAATTCATTTATTTTTGTATTCCATATGCATTGATAGTTTTGTCACTAAAATTGACAAAGGGGGAGATTGTTAGAGCATTGATCGGTCGAACTCGCATGCGTTGCTATCTCAAGCATGTTTGTCAATGTTAGCGATCAAAACTATAAGTCTTGATTTCTAGTCTACTATATCTAAGGTCTCGGACTAGGATATAAAGTGTAGTTGAGCTCAAGAACTCCATGGCAATCATCATACAAGACAAAGGACTACTCAAGGAACCGATGGATCTTCATCGACTAAAAGGTATGTGGAGACTTGAACTTATCTATCACTCAAAAATCTATTTATCTCCTATCTTGAGACAAAAGTCGTTTTGCTATATAGACTTAGATTACACACATTTGCTATTTCGAGCCGAGTTTATCTCTCCTATCTATTTCTCGAAATATGTGTTGGTAAGCTTTCGCTTTAGCCAAGTTTATCTTTACCCAATGATGAAAGTCATGACAAGTTTCAATCACTTTGAAAATTGATTACTTTGACGAAAAATAATTTGTGAATAACAATTATAGAATATCAACGTCCTCTAAGAATGTTTCAATGGTTGAAATGAGAGTTTAGATTATATAACCATTGGAGGATATAAGCATTATTGTGGAAACACATATATGTATAAGTCCTTATTCCTTGAACCGAAGTTTGCGAACTTTGTTTATCAAGAGAACCGGAATAGTGGCGTGAGCTAAGTCCGCTAACTCAGTACGCGAACCCAGTCCGCGAACTGGCGGAAGTTCTCGACCCGAGAAATTCTGCTGGAGTCCGCGAACTGCGTTTGCGAACCCATTCCGTGAACTTGAGTAGGCTATATCTAAAAACGATGTTTGTGAATTTATTCTTATATAAACTAAGGAATGCAAATTGCAAACCGTGGCTATATGGTTCATGAACCGATTCGAGTGAATCAAATCGTTTTTGCTTCGATTGTGTCTTATGTAATTACATATGATTTCCTTGCAATTGAACAACTCTCTAACTAGTTCATTTGAGTCACTCTAACTAGTTATGGTGAAGAAGAATACGGTTGATGGAAGTGATCATATGGCTAACCATTTGGTTAACTATTGTTGAACCAACAAATGTACAAGTTTGGGTACGGTTACACAAGCCTAGAAACGTGCATTTCATTTGTGTGTAACAAGCTAGTTTTCGATCTAACGGTTGAAAGATATTAGCTTGAATCTAATCTGGTTTTCATCTAACATTGAATATTGAATGCTTTGTTACCAAGCTAATATTGATTGCAAACCCTGATTTGAAAGACTATATAAGGGAGAACTCTAACAACTGGGAAACCTAATCCCCGCACCTTCTGTGTGATACTAGTTGTGCTAAGCTAGAGTCGATTCTCCTTTAACCTTTGGTTTCTTCTTCTAAACCAGGTTAACGACTTAAAGACTTCATTGGATTGTAAATCCAGACTGATACTACTTTCTTGTAGTTGTGTGATATGATCTTGCTGTTTCTATTGTACGAGTACAATTGTAATAATTGGATTGAGATTGATATCTTCGATAGGCAAGATATAGAAGTAATCACAAACACTTCGTCTCATCGTTTGTAATTCCGCAATATCTTTTTTCGCTGCCTCGATTAAGATTATTGTGAGGTGATTGATAATACTAGGATGTTCTTCGGGAATATAAGTCCGGGTTATCAATTGGTTCCTGTTCACCTTGATTTATCAAAAGACGGAACAAAACTCGTAGGTATATTCGTGGGATACGGGTTTTTCAATTACCGTAGACTTTTCTGTGTGATACAAATTTGTTTATTAAAGTCTTCGACTTTGGGTTGTAGCAACTCTTAGTTGTGGGTGAGATCAGATAAGGGAATCAAGTACGTAGCGTCCTGCTGGGATCAGAGACGTATGAGCATAATTGTACCTTGGATCAGTGTGAGATTGATTGGGGTTCAACTACAGTCCACACCGAAGTTAGTTTGGATTAGGCTAGTGTCTGTAGCGGCTTAATACGGTGTGTGTTTCAATCTTGACTAGGTCCCGGAGTTTTTCTGCATCTGCGGTTTCCTCGTTAACAAAATTCTGGTGTCTGTGTTATTTCTTTTCCGCATTATATTTTGTTATATAATTGAAATATCACAGGTTGTGCGTTGATCAATAATTTAGAATATCTGACCTTTTGGTTGTTGATTTAAATTGATTGACACTTGGATATTGGTCTTTGGTACCCAAATACACCACAATCTTTTTTTTTTCAACCTATAAGTCCTTTTACCAAGTGTGATCGTCTATGGAAAAAGTCGAGACAATACAACAACTTCGGTATTCACAGTTTCTGTGATCGTCTATGGATACAAGATCGCTACAAACAAAGACTTATGAGGTCTTAAACTTGTTTGCCTGCTCTGATACCAATTGAAAAAGCGTGGGTACAACAACCACACCCAATATTTCGCTTAGCAATCTGTATGGACTAACTTCAATATACTTTCAAGAGAATCAACTAGACAGTCATACTCAGTCTTAAGAAAAGTATATCAAAGAGTTATATCTCAATCTCTTAATTCAATCCGCAATCAAACAAATAATAATTTGCGAACCCGGTTGAATATAAGAGAGATAACTTGAACGGTATCAAAGACCAATGTTCAAGTATCAATCAACAACCAAAGGTTGGATTTACCAATTTATCGATTCAACGCACAACCTCTGATATTTAAATTATATAACAAAATATAATGCAGAAAAGAAATAACACAGACACCATAAGTTTTGTTAACGAGGAAACCGCAAATGCATAAAAACCACGGGACCTAGTCCAGATTGAACACCACATTGTATTAAGCCGCTAGAGACACTAGCCTACTACAAACTAGCTTCGGTGGACTATAGTTGAACCCCAATCAATCTCACACTGATCCAAGGTACAGTTGTGATCCTTACGTCTCTGATCCCAGTAGGATACTACGCATTTGATTCCCTTAGTTGATCTCATCCAGAACTAAGAGTTGATACGAACCAAAGTCGAAGACTTTAATAAACAAATCTGTCTCACACAGAAAAGTCTACGGTGATAGATAAATCCGTCTCCCACGAATATACCTATGAGTTTTGTTCCGTCTTTTGATAAATCAAGGTGAACATGAACCAATTGATATACCAGACTTATATTCCCAAAGAACAGCCTAGAAATATCAACCACCTCACAATAATCTTAATCGACTAGAGAAACAAGATATTGTAAAATCACAAATAATGAGACGAAGGTGTTTGTGACTACTTTTTTATCTTTCCTATCGGAGATACTAATCTCAAGCCAATCTTACGATTGTACTCAAATATGATAGAAACAACAAGATTAGATCACGCAACTACAAAGAAAATAGTTGGGTCTGGCTTCACAATCCCAATGAAGTCTTCAAGTCGTTAACCTACGTACAGGGTTTCGTGGAAAACCTAAGGTTAAAGGAGAACCGACTCTAGATTATACAACTAGCATCACAAAGGAGGTGTGGGCATTAGGTTTCCCAGCTGCTGGAGCTCTCCTTTATATAGTCTCCAAGTTAGGGATTGTAATCTAAGTTACCTTAGTAACAAAGCATTCAATATTCACCGTTAGATGAAAACCTTATTATATTCAAGATAATATCTTTCAATCGTTAGATCGAACTTAGCTTGTTATACACACGTGAAATGTAACTTCATTTAGGTTTGAGTAACCGTACCTAAATGTGTACACTTAGTTGGTTCAACATTAGTTAACCAATGGTTAGACATATGAGCACTTTCATATCAGCTGTGACTACTCATTTTCCCGTAGTTTATGTAATGTATACAGCTCAGAGAATCAGATACTAAGTAGTATTGATGCCTCCGTTGAACTGATAATGCTAAGTAGTAAAAGATACTCAAGATCACAACAATAACTAAGAACACAAGGATAATGTAAATGCCACTAAGTTATCATGAGACACAAGAGATTACGTGGTTCGACTTTCGTCTATGTCCACGGGGTAATGAGTGATTGTTTTGTATTAAGTCATGGTGGTTAAAAAGATCTTAAATGCTTCCCAAAGTAATAGAGAGAACTCAAGTTGGAATAAATACTTAAGTTCTAAACATTAAAGAGGTATAAGTTTAACACTAGATCTTCTCTCCTAGGTATTGAATGCCCTTAGTTTGTTGGTGAGGCTTGGTATTTATAGCCCCTTCTGCTCCAAGTATATCTTTGCTGCCTATGGGTTCATCGTTTCCTGATATACCTTTAGTACAGATGGTACCTTCATTCGCCGCATGCTTTCTCCAATCGAACTCTGCCACCTCAGCTGACCCACGTTCCTTCGGGAACTTCCCAGCCTTAGTACAGATTGTACCTTCGTTCACCGCCGGCCTCTGCCAATCGGGTTCCGCCACATTATCTCTCTCCACGTGCCTTGATTATGCGTGTAGATAAGATATTTGTGCATTTAATGCTGATTAGATATGTCATCTACCTTTGTCCCTTCGCCAACTGCCTCCCCATAGACTAGGCTTTTACTTCTTTCATCTTTGCCGTCGAGGCATCCTTTCTTGGGATGAGATAAAGTAGATCTACGAAGGTATCCTCTGTCACTCGGATTCCTCTGTATAGCGAGGGCTACACTATCTTGTATGCGACCACTGAGATCGTGACACGTGCTCCGCAGAATATTGGTATTCAAAGTTTGCCTCTTTTCTTTCATATTCTACCGTTTGGTAGGATTGGAAGAAAACTCCCGTAACGCCGCCATTTTTGCACGTACCGATTGGGTGGTCCCCACATATCTTTTTATGCAATAACTTCCCCTCGAATTTCGAGACGTCCAAATTTTTGGATTCATCAGCCGCCTATAAAAAGAGAACAAAGAGGAGGAATTTTCATTAATTCATTTTCTTCTTCTCGAATTGTCGCTCTCTGTCTCTTTCATGGAGATTTTCCTTCACCATTGATTGCCAATATTTCCTTCGATTTGTCGAAGCTTTCTGGTTCAATAATCGATCATTATATACACGTAAGTGGTGCTTTGCTCTTTGTTGTTGCTTTTCGTATTTCTCCATGCTTAATTATGTTTTCTCTTCCTCGATTTGTTTGAAGTTGTTGTTGTTCCTGCATGTGAGAATCTTAATTCTTTTTTACTTATTTATGTTGTATGTGAACTTGGATTTGTTCTCATTTCGTATTTTGATGATGACTCTTCCATGGTTGTTCCTTGTCTGCAACTTTATTCATGGTGGTGAATGGCCTTCAATTTTGGCTTATGATGATTTTAAACCGTTTTCCTTTGGTTGGTTTAGTAAAACCCATGCCCAAAGTATGTTTGTTTTTGCTCCCAATTTGCTTTTCAGTCGACTGTGATTTTCAGTCCGCCAATGTTGATGAGCCATTCTTTCTGTTGGTGTTAGGAATGATGAGACTTCCGAAGAAGCCTACGCGTAAGGGGCAAAGAACCTCTTCGTCTACTGATCCACCTTCGCGGATGGATCATCCTGATGCTACACCGTCTCCACCCCCTGAGGATACCGAGGCACCTGCGGGTACTGAGATGGTTGTTGTCCTTGAGGTTGCTGCGGATCCAGAGGTAAAAGAAGTTGTTGTTGAGGATCTTCCACCTCCTCCTCCTCATTATGAACTTCAAAGGCTGACACTTCGTGATAAAGATAGCGACGCTCATCTGTCCTTGGCTGAGATCACCAAGTCTTTTCGTCTCCATAAGTTCGACATCTCCTTTGTCAATGGCCCCGATATGCTCACCGAATCCCTGATCCGGAGTTTTCCTTATGATGAGAATAACCTCTTGATTAGTGTTGGTCAGTTGGCCGTAGGTATGCTCCTCCCTTTGTTTAGTAGAAAGGATCCCTTCTACTATGACGTTTTGTCTACCAGGGATGACCCGATGAACAAGACTCAGGTCCGAGGAGTTATGCAGTATAATGGTAACTACTGGCGTGCCCTTCGTGAGAGCTGGTACCGTAGTAAGGGTAAGACCACTTTGAAGTCTTATGACCCCTTTGTTGATGGAAGGTTTAAGAAGGAGGATTATACCCCTGCCAACTTCAATGCTACTTATGCTGATGCTATTCAGAAAATTAATCTTCTTCCTTTGAGTGTTGGCCCTCGTCGTATCCATGTCACCGCTAAGCAAATCAGGGAAGATAACAACCTTCGTCTGTTGGAGGAGATCGATAAGACTGGTTTGACTGTCATCCCTTATTCTGCGGGGCTACCTTTGCCGAAGTCTGACCGCATCCGTCTTGATCATGATGATCGCTGGGCTCGTACTCCTCTTCCTGTGGTGGGTCCTTGGCCTACGGTATTACTACCGCAGATGCCAACGCCCCTCGTACGACTCTTTCTTTGCCTGAGAAGTATGATGGATATCAGCCTTGGGTTTTCAACCCTTCTGCTTCTCATGAGGTAACCTTCGTTTCTGTTTGAAAGTTTTTTCTTTAATATCTTTGTTTGATATTCTGATGGCTTTCTTTTGCAGTATGCCCCTGCTTCTTCTGCTGGAACTGCTCCAGGCTCTGCTGCTAAGACTGTTCCGGGTTCTGTTGGTAATTCCGTAGCCACAAGGACTAGGAAAAGGAAGGCTTCAGCTAAAACAACTACGCCAACATCTGTGGAGGTAAGGATCATTTCCATACCTTTGTGTTTGTAGGTTCCTTAGTATCTTTCCCTGATCCTTAGTTGACGCTTGTGTTTTTCCACAGTCCTCCAAGAGAAAGGGCAAGTTGAAGGATGTTATTGATCTTGAGGCATCGGATGAAGATCCCAAAGCTGTGGAGGAGGTGCCAGACGATGAAGATATGGAGGACATTGAAGATACTGGCCTCAGCCCCCATTTGGATGATATTGAGGAAGATTTTTTTAAGGATAACCCCAGTCCCATCCGTGCTGGCTTAGTGGAGGATGAGAACCTCGTAGCTGGTGGTGGTGCTCTTTTTGTTAACCCTGTTAGTTTTCAAGCTCCAGCTCCTACTTTGTCTTCGAAGGTGCCTTCGTCATCTGCCCCTGGCGAAGCATTGCCTGTTGTCTCAGCTACTACGAGGGCTGTTGTTGTAGCTTCCAAGAGTCTTCCTTCGTCTCCTGCTACTTCGCTTCAATCAAGTGGTTCGTTTGCTAAGGTTGTTACCCCAGTGGTGAGGGTTAGTAGTTCGGACTCTCAGCTGAAGAAGAAGGTTGTGATTTCACTGGCCAGCTTCTCCTTCAATGCTACGCCAACCTCATTAGGGAGCGCTCAGTCTGTTTCTACTGCCCCTGTTAGCAAAGCTGTTGGACCTCCACCTTCGTCACCAGATTGGATCGTACTGGGCAATCTTCCTTCTGCTGGTGATATGGACTTAGGTGGTTCTCAAGCTTTTTCTTCGGTTCCCAGCTCATCCACCATGACGTCTCTTCATCGTGGTGAGGGTTAAGCAGTCGTGCCCCATGTTCGCTCTCAAGCGATTGATGGGGTTGTTGCTGAGTCTAGCAAGGGTAAGCCGCCTGAGAACTCGAGCCTTGGTAGTTCTGATGATGCCATCCTTGAAGTCATTCTGCGAGACTCGATGGGTCCTTTTCTGCTGAGGTCGATCGCCATCATCTGGATAGCTCTTTTGAAGTAGCTTCGCAGTTGGACGTGATGTCTGCTCACTATCGTTCGTCTAAGGATCTATTCTTTGACCTGGATTTCCTTCGCTCCAGCCGGAGCCTTGGTGAAATCCACAGGGGTAGCATTCAACAGATGGAGGCTTTCACTGACACCTACGCTTATTTCCTTCCTCGCTTCTCAGTGTTTTCAGTAAGTGATTCCCACCTTACTGCTCCACAATTTGTTTTGCTTCTCTGTCTATTCTTATATTCATTTGTTTGCAGCTTTGCAAACAGATAGATGTTGGTTTCACCTTGTTCAAGTTCTATATGACTAAGTATACTCACTTGAGGGCTCAGTTGGAGTGTGCTCGTCAATAATATGCCCTTGTTAGCACACAACAACCTTCATACATTGACGCTACTTTTATTGCTAGGGTATCTTTGTTGGAGGATGATCTGAGGAAAACTCAAAGATCTTTGAAGACTTGTTTGCTGGCACTCGAGAGAGTTAATAATGTTGTTAAGGTTGCTGAGGACGGGCGTAAAGTTGTTGATTCTTCTCTGGATGCTGAGTCCTCCAAAGCCATAGGTTCGTTCATTCTTTCCCTTAGCTTTGTTGTTGTTCTTGTTCGGTTGCATAGTTCTAAGACAACCTTCGCCTACCTGCTGGTAGCTCTGGTGAGCTTAGACATCTCCGGGACCAAGTATCCAAGTTAATCTCCGATGTTTGGTATTATCAGAAGAAGTCTGATAGGTTGATGAACGTAACCGTCTATAATGAAGCCCAACTTTCCCTTGGATCTGCTCATATCTCGGATTTAGTGAAGCAGATGGCTTTGCTTCGTAAAGAATGTGATGAATCCCTTAATTGGAAGGAGAGACTCATTTTAAAGAAAAAGGAGGATATTGCCTTAGTTGAGAGACGCCTCTCATCCCAAGAAATTATCCGCAAAAAGTTTCATGCGGATTTCGAAAATGCCTGTGCCTCTTTAGCTAAGGTTACTGCAGAGCGTAACGTCTTGTCTTCTGAGGTCTGTTCTCTTAAGAACAAACTTATTGAGGCTGAATACGCATCATCTTCCATGTCTCATGCATCTTTGATCAATAAATTTTAAGAGTTAGAAAATGTTTACCAAGTTCTATCCTCAGAGAATGCTTCGCTCCGGATAGATGTTGATGACCTCCGGACTGAGCGTGACACCCTTGTGGAAGATATCGAGGCCGCTGAGGTGGATATTGCTGAGGTCAGCATAGTTTAGAAGAAATCCTTAGCCATGCTGAAGGTAGCTTAGGGTCCTTATATTCCAACAACATCCTTTGTATCTTTTGTTGCTTCCCCTTATTTCTTACACCCTCCGTATTCGCAGGTCTCCAAGAGCAACTTGTGGGTGAAAATGCCAAGATCAACCGTCTTGAAAGGCCAAATATCTTCGCTGGAGATATCTCGTCAGTTTGATGCTGCTGCTAAGTTCAAGACTGAGGATCTCCAGCGAGCTAACGATCATCTTAGTGCTCAGATGACAGAGCTTCGTCAAAAGTCTGCTTCGGATTTGGCGGCTCAGTCTGCTCAGATGAATGTGCAGTTTTAAAAGTCGGCTATCGATTATATTAATGATGACTTTGCAGAGACCGAGCTCCAAGTTGAGGGTGTGGTCTTTCCTCGTCTCCATTATCCTTGATCATGTCGTGTCCAGTCTATCTTAACTGAACTCTTAGTTGTATGGTGCCCCCAGCTGAGGGGCCTTTGTGTCATCTCCTTTCCTTGAAACAATGCTTCGTGATGGTTTGAATCTTTGCTATCTGCAACTTTTAAGACATGTCAGTCATATTTTGGTAACATTATTATTGTACCTATATTATTGCATGAATATTTTGTTTGTAGACGTGTTGTGTCTAGATGATTGCACATTCAAGTCATTACTAGGTGTTAAGGTATGTTTAACCTTGGGTGGAACATTCATCGTCCTACCTAAGTATCCTTTGGCCAGAAGGTACCGTGGTGGCGAGGGCTCCTACGTGGGAAATAGTTTTCCTGTAACCCTACGCGTTCAGCGCAATGGCTGCTTTACTTCGACAAGGTATCTCTATAAGGGATATCTTACTTTTTCTTATTGCCTCATGAATGGAGCTATCACTCTGAGGATCCGAGTATTGACATATGCACAGTTATGTATTGCCTTGCCTCATCGTCAATCCTAACGGAGGGTGTCTATTCTAACCCAATTTGTACCTAATCAAAAATTGACTTTCTCTTAGCAAAAAGTTTCTTTCATTGATTAGTAAAGTTCATAATAACTTTGATCAGGGATAGAACATGGTGGGCTATTGCCGTTCCCTTCTTCTCCTGAGTGATCACCATTCTCTTACGGGTAGTACTTTTTTAGGTACATTGCATTCCAAGGGTGTTGTAATACTTCACCTTTGAGGGTCCTTAGATAGTATGTCCCTTTTCCAGCGATATCGTGTATGATGTAAGGCTCGTCCCACGTTGGAGCTAGCTTGCCCCACTCCTTCTTTCTTTGATATGGTGGTATCTGACGTAATACGTATTCTTCGACCACAAAGTTTCTAGGGATGACCCGTTTGTTGTATTCACGAGTTATCCTTCGTTTATAGTTTACCATCTTTTGCAAAGCCACTTCCCGCCTTTCTTCAAGATCATCGAGCTTTTCTAGCATTAGGTTCGTCGTTAGGTTCTTCTCCCATGCCTCTGTTTTTGTTGTTGGAAGTATTATCTCCGTTGGGATGACCGCTTCGGCTCCGTAGGTTAGCAAGAATGGAGTTTCTCCCGTGGCCCCCCTTCTTGTAGTTCGGTAGGTCCATAGGATATTGTGCACTTGTTCGCACCATCTTTTCTTGTATGCTCCTAGATTTTTATTCAAGTTCATCGCTATTGTCTTGTTAGTCGCCTCCGCTTGTTCATTGCTCTTAGGGTATATAGGAGTGGACTTGTTTTTCTGAATGTTGAAAGTATCGAACAACATATCTTTGTTCTTTCCTTGTAACTGCTTGCCATTGTCAGAGACTATGGCGGCTGGTATTCCGAACCTGCATATGATTTGTTCAAACAAGAACTTAAATATATCTATGTCCCTAATTCTTTCCAAAGCCTTTGCCTCCACCCACTTGGTGAAGTAATCCGCAACCACAATAAGGTATTTTCTCTTCGAGGTTCCCTCTATCAAGGGTCCAAAAATATCAACCCCCCACTTGATAAATGGCCAGGGGTTGATGACTGAGTTGAGATTCGTTGCTGGTTCTTTAATTTTCCTGGCAAAGCGTTGGCATCTCTCACAAAGCTTAGCCACGTTCTTTGAATCTTCGTCCATGCTTAGCCAGTAATATCCTTGCATTTTGGCTTTGACTGCCAAGGACCTTCTTCCGCTGTGGTTGCCGGCATCTCCGCTGTGTATATCATGGATTATCCTTCTGCCTTCAGTTCGTGAGAGGCACCGCATCAGAGGTCCAAGAAATGACCTTCTATACAGTATTCCATCACGTAGGATGTACATTGCTGCTTTCGATTCGAGTTTCCGAGCCTCCTTGACATCTGCTGGAAAGGTACCTTTGTCAAGGTGTTGGTGAATTGGAATTCTACAATCATCCTCCGCTTCGTCCTCGCTTTCTTCGTCCGACATAGGTTGATCTTTGTCAGATTCTTCGACTTCGTTATTTGGCTCTTCTTCATCTTCTTTTCCTTTCTCAGCTTCTCTCATGACTCGAGTTTGAACGGCCATAGCCTCCTCAACTCCTCAGATTGGTCCTTCTATCGAAGGCTCATATATCCTTCCAATTTGCACGGAGGTGGTATTTCCGTCCCTTAGCATCGATGATATAAATGCTAAGGCATCTGCGTGTCTGTTATCTTTTAGACAGACATGTCTGAATATAACGTTGTTGATTTTTGACGCATGCTCCTGTGCTAGCTTTAGGTACGAAGATAGTACTGGATCCAAAGTTTGATATTTGAGCTCGATTTGTCTAATGACTAACTATGAGTCACTAGTCAAACGAACATCTGATAAGCCTAGCTCCCGTGCCAAGCGTAGACCATGTATGACCGCCTCGTATTCTGTGATGTTATTAGTAGACTATTCGAATTCTAACTTGAATGCATAGATGATCCGGTCTCCGGTAGGGGTTGTCATTACAATCCCTATGCCTGCTCCCTGTCCATTGGAGAAGCCATCTACGAATATCTCCCAGCTCCGTGAATTCTGAGGTTCCAAGAGGTCTTCTGGTTCTTGCTTGTCTTTCTCCATTCCTGGGATGTTATCTATCTCCGCTTAGTCGTTGATATGTAGGTCTGCTAGAAAGTCTGCTAAGATTTGTGATTTCTCAGCCTTCCTTGTTTCAAAGATTATGTGGAACTGCTTGATCATGACATTCCATTTTACCACCCTTCCAATTTTCTCCGTGTTGTCGAGGATTTGACTTATCTGAGCCTTTGTGAAGACTCGGATGGTATGTGCGTCGAAATATGTCCTTAGTTTCTGTGTTGCTACTACTAAGGCATATATAAGCTGCTCCACCATGGTATAATTACGCTCTGCTGAACTGAGTGTTTTGCTGATGTAGTATATGGGCTTTTCTCCTTGTCCTTGGTCCCATACCAATACTGCGCTCACAGCGTAGCTTGTTGCTGCTAAGTACAAGGTGATAATTTCACCTGGCTCCGGCTTCTGTAGGATGGGTACCGAAGTCAAATATTCTTTGATTTTTTGGAAGGCCTGCTCGCACTCCGTGGTCCACATGAACCTTCTTCCTTTCCTTAGTGTATCGAAAAGTGCTTTGCATTTATCTTATGATCTTGCTATGAATCTTCCCATGGAAGCTAAGATTCCATTTATCTTTTGTACTCCTTTTAGTGTTTGTGGAGATGGAATTTCCATTATTGCTCCGACCCTTTCGGGGTCCACTTTTATTCCTCGCTTAGTTACCAAGTATCCTAGGAATTTTCCTGAGGTTATCCGAACGTGCATTTCTCCAGGTTTACCTTCATGTGAAAGCTTCTCATGGCTTCGAATATTTCCCTTAGGTCTAATAGGTGGTGTTTTGCCTCTTTGCTCTTGACAATCATATCGTCCACTTAGACCTCCAGTATCTTGCCTATCCACGGCTTAAAGATTTTATCCACCAATCGCTGGTATGTTGCCCCCGCGTTCTTTAGTCCAAAAGGCATCCTTGTATAACAATACAAGCCTCGTGGGGTAAAGAACGCAATATGCTCATGGTCTTCTTCTGCAAGGGCGATTTGGTTGTAACCTGAGTATCCATCCATGAAGGATAGCCTCTAGTGACCTTCTTTTGCATTGACCAGTTGGTCAATGTTTGGCAGCGGGTAGCTGTCTTTGGGGCATGCTTTGTTGAGATTTCTAAAGTCGATGCAAATGCGTACGCCTCCATTTTTCTTGGGCACAATCACCATGTTGGATATCCACGTGGGATACTTGACTTCTCGTATGAATCCTGCGGTTATTAGCTTTTGTAACTCATTTTCTACCGGTTCATGGTAGATGTATGCCACCTTACGGATGCGCTACTTGAATGGTGGTATTTCTGGTTTGAGCCGAAGGTGGTGGGAGACCAAATTCGGGTCAACTCCAGGCATGTCTTCCATTGACCACGTAAAGACATCTGCGTAGTCCCTTAGTAGCCTTTGTAGTTGGATCTCCTCTTCCTCTTCAAGTAAAGTTCCGATGTTGATCATTTTTGGTTCCGCCTCCGTTCCGATGTTGATTTTCTTTGTTGGTTCCACCGGTGAGAAGGTTTGTTTCTGAGGACATTGAGGAGTGCTTTTCTGTAATTGTCATTTGGCGGAAACGTTCCCCCCTGGAGTGGAGGTTGTGCTTGTCTCCGGAACTGAGGTGGCTTCAGGTACTGAGAAGGCTTCGTCCTTCACTTCTTTAGTGTTTGCCTTTCGTATTTTTCTTTCGTGCTGCTGGGTAGAATCTATTTCTTTGTTGAGTCTGACTTCTGCCAGATTGCATAGCCTTGCGTCTTGCTGGTCACCTTTGATTTCCATTTCACCCATGGGTATAGGAAATTGAAGGTACTGATGATATGTCGAAGTTGTTCCTCGTAATATATGGACCCATAGTCTGCCCATGATTACATTGTAGGGCGAGGGTGCTTCCACCACACAGAACCTTGTGTTAGTTACTAAGGGTCCTGCACGTACCTGCAAGACAATTTCTCCTTTTGGTCTAGATACTGATCCATTGAAACCGTATATTGTGCAAGTGGAAGAGTCCATCTGCTCCGCTGTCAAACCCATGCGTAGGTAAGGTTCGTATAAAAATACATTTGACGAGCTGCCCCCGTCAACGAGGACCTTCGTAATGTTCCATCCATGTATAGGAAGAGTGATCACAAGTGGCTCATTGTGCATTTCGACCTCCTGATTGACGTCTTTTGTTAAGAATGTTAATGGCGTGGCCATCGATTCTTCCCAAGTGCTAGTAGGTGGCCCGCTTAGTTTGAACACATCGTGGGTTTCTAGCTTTCTTTTGTTTCGTGCTAACTCGAGGATGTCTTCGAGCAGTTCTTCTTGATTTCCGCTGGAGAAGGTGATCATGTTGATGTATTTTCCATCCTGAGGTAATTCTACCCTTTTCTTCGGGGCGTCGTCGGTTTCAGCTGGTTGTACCCGTACGTACTGCATGAATTTTCCTTCGTCTATGAATCTATGAATCACATTCCGCAGATGGTAGCACGTGTCAGTTGTATGCCCGTAGTACTGGTGGTACGCACAGTATTCCTTGGCCTCCTTCATTTTGTCTAGTTGTTTTCCCCTAGTATTAGGGTAAGGAAATCCCGGCTTTGCTCCTTCCTTGCTTAGAATGTGAGAGAACGTTGTATTCAGCTTCGTGTAGATTTTATCTACAAATTCTTCTCTTCCTTT